>NC_057806.1:313460252-313620950 GCF_018294505.1 Triticum aestivum | reverse complement strand
CGGCGGCGGACCAGGATGGGCCGCGGGGGCCTGTGTTGGGCCTCGGCGGGCCCGCGCGGGTGGCGGCGTGGTTGATGTGGGCGCGGGGCGGCGGCAAGTGAGGAACTGACACGTGGCGGCGACGGCGCGGGTCAGACGTGTCCAGCCCGGCGATTTTTGTCCGCGGCGGAGAGGGAGCGGGCCTAGGGTTAGGGATCCGGAATTTTCGAGGGAGGAGGCCTTTTATAGGTAGGCGGAGCTAGGAGAGTCCAAATGAGGTGCGGTTTTCGGCCACGCGATCGTGAACGAATGCTCTAGATGATGGAGAGGGTTTTGGTGGGTTTTTAGCCAAATTGGAAGGGTGTTGGGCTGCAACACACACGAGGCCTTCTCGGTCCCTCGGTTAACCGTTGGAGTATCAAACGAAGTTCAAATGGTACGAAACTTGACAGGCGGTCTAACGGTAGTAAACCAAGGCCGCATGGCAAGTATCGGTCCAATCTGGAAATGTTTAACCCCCACACACGAAAAGAAGGTAGAAAGGACCACCGGAGGAGATAGGAGTGCCGGAATGCAAAACGGACAACGGCGAAAATGCTCAGATGCATGAGACGAACACGTATGCAAATGCAATGCACATGATGACATGATATGGAATGCATGACAACGACAACAACACACAGAGACAAAAACCCGAACCCGAGGAAATAAAATAACTTAGTGCCGGAAACGGCAAGAGTTGGAGTACATATAAGGTAAATTACATCCGGGGTGTTACACTTCTCCTCCAGATTGTCGAAGAACTACTACACCTGCTCCTCCGGCAGCTCGGCCCAATTGGGGACTGGGGCATGCGTGTTGCAGTCCGGCATCATGGCGATGATGTCGTTCCGGCGCAAATTATTGCTCAGCGGGACCACCCCCGCCGGCAACCCAAACAAGGGCCCCTGGCGACCTTGCCGGCCTTCGCGGCCTTGCCGGACCTCTCGGCCTTGCCCTCGCGGCCCACGTCAAGCTGGAAGAGCCGCTGGCAGAAGTGAGCGTGCGCCAGCACCGTGAAGTTGTGGTCGAGGCTGGGGCGAAGCCTCATGATATCGGCCGCATTCGTGAAGAGCCAGGCCGGCCTCCCCTTGTTATGCAGCAGAGCGATTGGGCGGCGGATGAAATCCGCCCCGATCATCTCAAGGGTGAGCCCGGCCTCGGTGAGACAAAGAATCTGGGTGATGGCGATCTTGAGATTGTCGTCCTGGGCGTCGACGTTGCCCCAGTCGGTCCTGCGAACCGGCGGCGCCGGGCGAACCCAGCAGAACTCCTGTGGGTCGTCCTCCTCGATCCAGCACCACCGGCCCTGCCATTCTTCCCACCTTTCCTTCTGGGCGACCTCTGGGTACGCCCCTTTGGACCTCGGGATCCAGGCGCCGCAACCAGAGATGGCGCCTCTCCCCTGGATGTGAGGGTAAAAGTAATAGCGGAAGAGCGCCGTGTTGGGGACGACTCCGGCGAAGCCCTCACAGAGGTGGGTAAAAAGAGCCATGCACGACACAACCTTTGGAGTAAAGTCCAGGAGGTTGAAGCCAAATGTGTGCATGACATCATTGAAGAAATCAGAGAAAGGGGGGCAGATGACGCAAGAGAAGTAGTCGATGAAAAACGGGTACCGATTCGGGGCGGCCTCGGCGTAGTTGGCGGGGACGACGTGCGTGGCTGGATGCCCCATCGCCTCTCCCCCCCCCCCGTCTTGCACCCCCACAGGGGCCTGAAGCTGTCCCAGAGCTCGAACACGTCGACCATCGAGGGGAAGTAGGCGAGTTGCGTCCACCGTGCCGCCAGCTCACTCTCCGGTGGCTCCGTCGCTCCGGCGTCCTTTGCCATCCCATTGCCCTTGTTGGTTTTGGGGGCCATGGCAGCTGCGAGAGGCAAGGCACGAAGGACAGCGAAGACGCAGCGGTGGCAAGAAGGGGCAGAACCTTGAGAAGGAAGGAGAAAGAGGCAGCGGTTCCGTGATTGGACCAGATGCAGGGGGTAAAGTGAGCAGCGCACTCGCTGTTATTCCTCTTTTTATGGGGAAGGCGCGGGCCGCCTCCTCTCCCATTAACCACGATGTGACGCATGCATGTGGGAAATGCCCCACGCATGACCCCCACATCACGCACGACCCTCCACATCACGCGTTTAACGCGGGTCGTGGGGGAGCGCAGCGGACGAGAAGTTACTATGGTAAAATCCGCCCCACCTGCCCGCGCACCGTTCTGGGCCTAGCCCAACAACACGTCGCGCTTATGTATGGCCCAGGCCCGGGGGCTCCTGTCGGTGTACAAAAGTAGGGGCCCTCCTTTTGACCCCTTTACTTGTGCACGGGCAGTCAGAGCCACGCGCCGTGGCCACACTTAGCAGGGCAGAGGAGGGAAGCCGGAGAGAATTCGAAGCACAAGACAACCAAGGCGATGCCAAGACCAGAAGCGCAGGAGGGCAAGAGAGCGAGGTGGATCCCCCCAGCAAGATCCTTGCCGAGGCGGCCCCCTGCAGCCCCGGCAAGAGCCTTGCCGAGGCAACCTACCCAACACCAGCAGAGCAAGCCACCCTTGAGCCCATACGCTCTAACCCAATCAACTACATTGGGACCAGGGCTTGGGAGGCACCTCCGTGGTGGCATGCAGATCTTTGTCAAGATCATAAACACAAAGGATCAGATGAGGATTAGAAGACGACGACCCTCGGCGGGATCCTCGCCAGGGAATCCACAAGACCCCCGGCAAGTGTCTTGCCGGGGACGACTGCGACACCACGGCAAGACCCTTGTCGGGCCCCCAACAAGGCCCTTGCCGAGGACGCCAGCAGGGCCACTGCCAGGCCCGCATCAGCCAAGACTCCGTCGCCGTCCGCATGCAGCTGCCAGCCCAACCAGCTGGGCAGGCACCTTCATGGCAACATGCAGCTTCCAGGCCAAATCAGCAAGCACCCGTGTGGCAGCATATGCAGATCTTCATGAAGGCCCTACCATCGTGCCACCTCAGCTGCCTGCCTGCCTACATGGCGATGCATGCATCGCTGGTCCGGGCGCGTGTCGAAGCGAGGCGAAGCGGCGACGGACGGGACGGGCCTCATTCCCGTCCCCGATAAAGCTAATGGACACCTAAGTAGCGCATTTAATGCACTTTGTCCCGTAATGCCGTGCGATAAGCTCGCACACTATAGGCCTTTCCACCTCCTGTGTGCCACTGTGGCAACCCCTTTTCCTATAAAAGGAGGCCCGAGGCGACCAGGAGGGGGATTCGGCTTTTTGGAAGGGCACAACCATCATAGCTAGTTCAAAAAGCTCAAGAACACTTAATACATCCACCAAAGCAGGACTAGGGGTTTACGCATCCTCGTGGCCCGAACCTGGGTAAACGATCCGTGTGCTAGCTCCTAAACCTGCTCTCCTCACGACCCCGCGCCTGCCGACTGTAGAAGGGATCCCAGTGATCCCACGGGTGTCGTTCCCACCGACACCCACCTCTATAGGTTACGTGATATGGGGCGGGAGGGGCGCAAAACCCCTTAGTGGGCTGGTGTGCCCCCTCCCCTTGGCCCATAAGACCCCCCAACGCTTGCCGGGGCTCCGAAATTCCTTTCAATCACGCTGGTCGTCACCCGGTACTCCTAGAACAATTTCAGACTCCAATACCCTTCGTCCAATATATGAATCTTCACATCTGGACCATTCCGGAGTTCCTCGTCATGTCCGGGATCTCATTCGGGACTCCGAACAACCTACGATAACCACATACTATTCCATTACAACTCTAGCGTCACCAAACCTTTAGTTTGTAGACCCTATGGGTTCGAGAACCATGCAGACATGACCGAGACATCTCTCCGGCCAATAACCAATAGCGGGATCTAGATACCCATGTTGGCTCCCACATGTTCCATGATGATCTCATCGGATGAACCACGATGTCTAGGATTCAATCAATTCCGTATACAATTCCCTTTGTCCATTGGTATGTTACTTTCCCGAGATTCGATCGTCGGTATCCCCATACCTCGTTCAATCTTATTACCGGCAAGTCTCTTTACTCGTTCTGTAATGCATGATCCCGTGGCTAACTCCTTAGTCACATTGAGCTCATTATGATGATGCATTACCAAGTGGGCCCAGAGATACCTCTCTGTCATACGGAGTGACAAATCCCAGTCTCGATTCATGCCAACCCAACAGACACTTCCGGAGACACATGTAGTGCATCTTTATAGCCACTCAGTTACGTTGTGATGTTTGATACACCCAAAGCACTCCTACGGTATCCGGGAGTTTCACAATCTCATGGTCTAAGAAAATGATACTGGACATTAGAAAAGCTCTAGCAAACGAACTACACGATCTTGTGCTATGCTTAGGATTGGGTCTTGTCCATCACATCATTCTCCTAATGATGTGATCCCGTTATCAGCGACATCCAATGTCCATGGTCAGGAAACCATAACCATCTATTGATCAATGAGCTAGTCAACTAGAGGCTTACTAGGGACATGTTGTGGTCTATGTATTCACACATGTATTACGGTTTCCGATTAATACAATTATAGCATGAACAATAGACAATTATCATGAACAAGGAAATATAATAATAACCATTTTATTATTGCCTCTAGGGCATATTTCCAACAGTCTCCCACTTGCACTAGGGTGAATAATCTAGTTCACATCGCCATGTGATCAACACTCGTAGTTCACATCGCCATGTGATCAACACTAATAGTTCACATCGCCATGTGACTAACACCCAAAGAGTTTACTAGAGTCAATAATCTAGTTCACATCGCCATGTGATTAACACCCAAGAGTTTACTAGAGTCAATAATCTAGTTCACATCACCATGTGATTAACACTCAATGAGTTCTAGGGTTTCATCATGTTATGCTTACGAGAGAGGTTTCAGTCAACGGGTCCGCAACATTCAGATCTGTGTGTTCTTCGCAAATCTCTATTTCATATTGTAGATGTTGCTACTATGCTCCACTTGGAGCTATTCCAAATGGTTGCTCCACTATACGTATCCAGTTTGCTACTCAGAGTCATCTGGATAGGTGTTAAAGCTTGCATCGACGTAACCCTTTACGCCGAACTCTTCATCGCCTCCACAATCGAGAAACATTTCCTTATTCCTAAGGACGATTTTTGACCGCTGTCCAATGATCCACTCCTGGATCACTCTTATACCCCCTTGCCATACACGTGGCAAGGCACATCGCGGTACACAACATGGCATATCGTATAGAGCCTATGGCTAAGGCATAGGGGACGAATTTCGTCCTTTCTCTTTCTTTTGCCATGGTTGAGCTTCAATACTTAACTTCACACCTTACGACTCAGGCAAGAACTCCTTGTTTGACTGATCCATCTTGAACTCCTTCAAGATCATGTCAAGGTATGTGCTCTGTGAAAGTCTTATCAGGCGTCTTGATCTATCTCTATAGATCTTGATACCCAACATGTAAGCAGTTTTACACAGGTCTTCCTTTGAAAACCTCCATTCAAACAACCCTTTATGCTTTCTAGAAATTCTACAACATTTCTGATCAACAATATGTCATCCACATATACTTATCAAAATGTTGTAGTGCTCCCACTCACTTTCTTGCAAATACAAGTTTCTTGCAAACTTTGTATAAACCCAAATGATTTGATCACCTCATCAAAGTGTATGTTCCAACTCTGACATGCTTGCTCCAGTCCTTAGAAGGTTCGCTAGAGTTTTCATACCTTTTAGCATCCTTAGGATCGACAAAACCTTCTGGTTGTATCACATCCAGCCATTCCTCACGGAAACCATCAAGGAAACTTTGTTTTGACATCCATCTGCCAAATTTCGTAAATGAAAATGCAGCAACTGCTAACATAATTCTAACAGACTTGAGCATCACTATGATTGAGAAATTCTCATCACAGTCAACTCCTTGAACTTGTCGGAAACTTCTTTGAGACCAGTTGAGCTCCATAAATGGTGACAATACCATCAGTGTTTGTCGTCTTCTTAAAGATCCATTTATTCTCAATGGCTTGCCGATCATCGGCAAGTCCACCAAAGTCCATACTTTGTTCTCATACATGGATCCTATCTCGGATTTCATGGCTTCGAGCCATTTGTTGGAATCTGGGCCCACCATCGCTTCTTCATTGCTCATAGGTTTATCGTTGTCCAACAACATGACCCTTAAGACAGGGTTACCACTCAGAAGTTGTACACACCCTTGTCGACCTACGAGGTTTGATAGTAATTTGATCTGAAGCTTCATGATCATCATCATTAGCTTTCTCTTCAACTTATGTAAGTGCCACAGAAACATCTTTGTGTGATGCGCTACTCTCTGGTTGAAGTGAAGGTTCAACAACCTCATCAAGTTATATCTTCCTCTCACTCAATTCTTTTGAGAGAAACTCTTTCTCGAGAAAGGACATGTTCCTAGCGACAAACACTTTGCCCTCAGATCTGAGATAGAATGTATACCCAATCATCTTGTTTGGGTATTCTATGAAGACACAATTTTCCTCTTTGGGTTCGAGCTTTTCTGGCTGGAGCCTATCGACATAAGCATCGTAGCCCCAAACCTTAAGAAACAACAACTTAGGTTTCTTGCCAAACCATAGTTCATACGGTGTCGTCTCCACAGACTTATATGGTGCCCTATTTAAAGTGAATGTAATTGTATCTAATGCATAACCCCAAGATGATAGCGGTAGGTCGGTAGGAGACATCATAGATCGCACCATATCCAATAGGGTGTGATTACGACGTTCGGACACACCATTATGCTATGGTGTTCCAGGTAGCGTCAACTATGAAATGATTCCACCTTGTCTTTAATGATTGCCAAACTCATAACTCATATACTCTCCCCTTGATCAGATCATAGGAACTTGATCTTCTTGTTATGATGATTCTCAACTTCACTCTGAAATTGCTTGAACTTTTCAAACATTTCAGACTTATGCTTCATTGAGTAAATATACCCATATCTACTCAATTCATCGGTGAAGGTGAGAAATAATGATATCCACCGCGTACGTCAACACTCATCAGACCGCACACATCAGCATGTGTGATTTCCAACAAGTCACTTGCCCGTTCCATTGTTCCAGAAAGTGAGGTTTTAGTCCTCTTGCCTACGAGGCATGGTTCGCATGTGTCAGGTGATTCAAAAGCAAGTGACTCCCAAAGTCCATTAGTATGGAGGTTCTTCATGCGCTTTACACCAATATGACCTAAGCACCGGTGTCACAAGAAAGTGGTACTATCATTATCAACTCTACATCTTTTGGCATCAATGTTATGACCATGTGTATCACTATGACCGAGATTCAATAAACCATTCACATTGGGTGCATGACCATAGAAGGTATTATTCATGTAAACAGAATAACCATTATTCTCTGACTTAAATGAATAACCGTATTAAAAAAAACATGATCTAATCATGTTCATGCTCGATGCAGACACCAATACAAACACCATTTATCTGGGTTCAACACTAATCCCAAAGGTAGAGGGAGCGTGCGATGGTGATCATATCATCCTTGGAAACACTTCCAACACACATCGTCACCTCGCCCTTAGCTAGTCTTCGTTTATTCTGTAGCTTTTGTTTCGAGTTACCAATATTAGCAACTGAACCGGTATCTAATACCCATGTGCTACTAGTAGTACTAGTAAGGTACACATCAATAACACATATATCAAATATACTTATGTTGAAATTGCCAGCCTTCTTATCTACCAAGTATTTGAGGCAGTTCCGCTACCAATGACTGTTCCCCTAATAGAAGCACTTCATCTCAGGTTTGGGTTCTTGGGTTTCTTCACTGGAGCAGCAACTGGCTTGCCATTCATGAAGTTTCCCTTCTTGCCCTTGCCCTTCTTTGAAACCAGTGGTCTTATTAACCATCAACACTTGATGCTCCTTCTTGATTTCTACCTTTACAGCCTTAAGCACGTCGAAAAGCTCTCGGATTATCTTCCCTCGCAAGTTATAGTTCATCACAAAACTCTAGCAGCTCGGTGATAGTGACTGGAGAACTTTTGTCAATCACTCTCTTATCTATAAGATTAACTCCCACTTGATTCAAGTGATTGAAGTACCCAGACATTCTGAGCACATGCTCACTGGCTGAGCTATTCTCCTCCATCTTGTAGGCAAAGATCTTGTCAGAGGTCTCAAACCTCTCAACACGGGCATGAGCCTGAAATACCAATTTCAGCTCTTGGAACATCTCATACGTTCCATGGCGTTCAAAACGCTTTTGGAGCCCCGACTCTAAGCCATAAAGCATGGCACACTAAACTATCAGGTAGTCATCAAAATGTGTCTGCCAGATGTTCATAACATCCACAGACGATGCCAGAGGGGTTGGAACACCGAGTGGTGCATCAAGGACAGAAGCCTTCTATTTAGCAGTGAGGACAATCCTCAGACTACGGCCCTAGTCTGCACAATTGCTTACAATATCTTTCAATTTATTCTTTCTCTAGGAGCGTATTAGGAGCTAAAGCGCGAGCTATTAATCCACAACATAATTTGTAAAGACAGTTTAGACTATGTTCATGATAATTAAGTTCATCTAATCAAATTATTTAATGAACTCCCACTCAGATAGACATCCCTCTAGTCATCTAACTGATACATGATCCGAATCGACTAGGCCGTGTCCGATCATCACGTGAGACAGACTAGTCATCAACGGTGAACATCACCATGTTGATCGTATCAACTATAAAACTCATGTTCGACCTTTCGGTCTCTTGTGTTCTGAGGCCATGTCTGTACATGCTAGGCTCGTCAAGTCAACCTAAGTGTTTCGCATGTGTAAATCTGGCTTACACCCATTGTATGCGAACGTTAGAATCTATCACACCCGATCATCACGTGGTGCTTCGAAACAACGAACCTTCGCGACGATGCATAGTTAGGGGGAACAAATTTCTTTAAATTTTTAGTGAGGGGTCATCTTATTTACGCTACTGTCGTTCTAATCAAATAAGATGTAACCATGACAAACATCACATGCAAATCATAAAGTGACATGATATGGCCAATATCATCTTGCGCCTTTGATCTCCATCTTCGAGGCGCGGCATGATCACCTTCGTCACCGGCATGACACCATGATCTCCATCATCGTGTCTTCATGAAGTTGTCTCACCAACTATTACTTCTACTACTATGGCTAACGGTTAGCAATGAAGTAAAGTAATCACATGGCGTTTTTCATTGACACGCAGGTCATATAGTAAATTAAGACAACTCCTATGGCTCCTGCCGGTTGTCATACTCATCGACATGCAAGTCGTGATTCCTATTACAAGAACATGATCAATCTCATACATCACATATATATAATTCATCACATCCTTTTGGCCATATCACATCACATAGCATACCCTAACCCTACAAAAACAAGTTAGACATTGATACGTCTCCAACGTATCTATAATTTTTTATTGTTCCATGCTATTATATTATCAACCTTGGATGGTTTATATGCATTTATATGCTATTTTATATGATTTTTTGGGACTAACCTATTAACCTAGAGACCAGTGCCAGTTTCTATTTTCTCCTTGTTTTATAGTATCACAGAAAAGGAAAATCAAACGGAGTCCAATTGACCTGAAACTTCACGGGACTTATTTTTGGACCAGAAGAAGCTCATGGAGTATCGGAGATGGACTAGGAGACTCCCGGGCTGCCCACGAGGGTGGGGGGGGCGCCCCCTGCCTCGTGGACAGCCCGGAGATCCACCGACATACTTCTTCCTCCTATATATACATATACCCTTAAAACTTCAGGGAGCAGAATAGATCGGGAGTTCCACCGCCAGAAGCCTCCGTAGCCACCGAAAACCAATCTAGACCCGTTCCGGCACCCTACTGGAGGGGGGAATCCCTCTTCGGTGGCCATCTTCATCATCTGGGCGCTCTCCATGACGAGGAGGGAGTAGTTCTTCCTTGGGGTTGAGGGTATGTACCAGTAGCTATGTGTTTGATCTCTCTCTCTCTCTCTCTCTCGTGTTCTTGAGGTGATACGATCTTTATGTATCGTGAGCTTTGCTATTATAGTTGGATCTTATGATGTTTCTCTCCCTCTACTCTCTTGTAATGGATTGAGTTTTCCCTTTGAAGTTATCTTATCGGATTGAGTCTTTAAGGATTTGAGAACACTTGATGTATGTCTTGCCATGCTTATCTGTGGTGACAATGGGATATCACGTGATTCACTTGATGCATGTTTTGGTGATCAACTTGTGGGTTCCGCCCATGAACCTATGCATAGGGGTTGGCACACGTTTTCGTCTTGACTCTCCGGTAGAAACTTTGGGGCACTCTTTGAAGTACTTTGTGTTGGTTTGAATAGATGAATCTGAGATTGTGTGATGCATATCGTATAATCATACCCACGAATACTTGAGGTGACATTAGGGTTTTGGTTGATATGTGTCTTAAGGTGTTATTCTAGTACGAACTCTATGATAGATTGAACGGAAAGAATAGCTTCATGTTATTTTACTACGGACTCTTGAATAGATCGACCAGAAAGGATAACTTTGAGGTGGTTTCGTACCCTACCATAATCTCTTATTTGCTCTCCGCTATTAGTGACTTTGGAGTGACTCTTTGTTGCATGTTGAAGGAAAGTTATATGATCCAATTATGTTATTATTTTTGAGGGAACTTGCACTAGTGAAAGTATGAACCCTAGGCCTTGTTTCAACGCATTGCAATACCGTTTGTGCTCACTTTTATCATTAGTTATCTTGCTGTTTTTATATTTTCAGATTACAAACACCTTTATCATACCACTTGTATCACCATCTCTTCGCCGAACTAGTGCACCTATACAATTTACCATTGTATTGGGTGCATTGGGGACACAAGAGACTCTTTGTTATTTGGTTGCAGGGTTGCTTGAGAGATACCATCTTCATCCTACGCCTCCCACATATTGATAAACCTTAGGTAATCCACTTGAGGGAAATTGTCTACTGTCCTACAAACCTCTGCACTTGGAGGCCCAACAACGTCTACAAGAAGAAGGTTGTGTAGTAGACATCAGACGTCCTCTAATTTTTGTTGCATGTTTTACGTGGCTGCTATGGGTTTCTAGCAAGAACGTTTCTTACCTACGCAAAAGCCACAATGGTGATATGCCCATTTCTATTTACCCTTCATAAGGACCCTCTTCATCGAATCCGATCCGACTAAAGTGGGAGAGACAGACACCCGCTAGCCACCTTATGCATCAAGTGCATGTCTGTTGGTGGAACCAGTCTCACGTAAGAGTATGTGTAAGGTCGGTCTGGGCCGCTTCATCCCACAATGCTGCCGAATCAAGATAAGACTAGTAACGGTAAGTAAATTGACCAAATCATCGCCCACAACTACTTTGTGTTCTACTCGTGCATAGAATCTGCGCATAGACCTAGCTCATGATGCCACTGTTGGGGAACGTAGTAATAATTCAAAATTTTCCTACGTGTCACCAAGATCAATCTAGGAGATGCTAGGAACGAGAGAGAGCATTGGTGCGCATAAGTCCTAAACAAATGGTTTTTAACCCCTTTCTGCGACGGCATTTGGAACCGTCGCCAAGTGAGTGTGTGTGATAGCGTGTCCTTCGCACACGACCCAGAAATCATCGGGGATAGGCCCTCCTGGGACCCAGGCTGGGGCTGTGTGCGATCGGGCGAGGCATCGAAACCCAATCATTTCCGTAGGTATGTACATCCCACACGATAATCCGAGAAAATCATTTCCGTAGGTATGTACATCCCACGCGGTGAATCCCAGAAAATCATTTCCGTTCGTATGTATATCACACACAGTCAATCCAAGCAATACGTTTCTGTTCTTATGTGCATCCCACACAGCCAATCCAGGGAACACGTTTCTGTTTGGACGTACATCCCACACAGTTTTATGTGTAGGCTTGTGTGTCAAAGGTGTAACTATCACACACGGTTTGCCATGGTTAACTATTTGCTTTTATCAACTATATCACACACGATTTGATGAAGAAAACTGTGTGGCATTGGGCTATCTATCGCAAACACTTTTTCTGCTAGAACCGTTTGCAAAGGTCCATGACACATTTAGCAGGTTTATTAGTTTACAATTAATAATTCCGGTATTACGAAAATTCACATTTCATATCGAACAACTGTTTGCCAATTTCATATCAGGCACATAAATATATTATAACATCATAGTACGGTAGCTACATGAAAACAACACAGTGCAACATATAGCTAGTTCAACTTCATAAGAACAATATATTCATTTCCTTAATCGAGATCATCCAGGCTCGTCTTATCCACCTCTGCTTTCAGTTCAGTAAGAACCCGTTTTGCACGGGCCAACTGGGAAAGTGCCTCCTCCTTCGCCAACACCATCTTAACAAAGTCTGATTTAAAAAATCTGAGCTCATTCTCCACCTTCAACTTTTTATCCCGCATCTTGAAATATGCTTCAGCGTTGACAACAATTTCTCTAAGCCTACGTGTGTTCTCTTCCTCATACATGCTCCAGAGCTTCGCTAGGCACATCTTCAAAGACTGTGGCCACTCTGGATCAACCCACTCCAAGTAAGAACACTTCCGTTCATCCTATAATATTTAAAACTAGACCAGTAACAATTGTAGGGGAAATGGGTTTATAGCAATATAGAAAATCATGAATGCTTATTTTGAAAAATTGAAGAAACATGTTAATTATGACATATCTTCTCAAAAATATCAATGTGCAAATGAAATAATTGGTACCGAGACAACAACCAAATTCTGGAACATCAAAAGCTATAATTAACTGGAACGACGCTACAAGTTCTTACTCATGTACAATAAATAACAAATTGATCATTTTGTGAGGAAGGTAAATATAACTGCAATAGCATAGCGACAGTGTTTGGATGACAGCAAATTGATATTAACAGGTGTGTACATGCACAAATTTAGTAACATGGAACTAATAGCACTAAGGCCGTCCAATATGTATGCCAAAACTAGGGTAAAGATAACCGTTGCTACATCTCGCACCAGTGCCCTGCACTGGCGAGCCGATGCTGCAGAAAATAAATCAGGGACCCGGACTCCGGAGCATGTAGTTGCTACGATGCCCAGTTCCTTCGTGCCATAAAGATTTAGTATTTTACTGCTTGGCTGCTCGGATGTGTGGACCAAAGTTGGTTGCACAAACTGCTGAAGCGGTGCAAATAATTTTCTAATGGCACCGCTGATGACATGGCAACAATTTAAGATACTAGGTTCAAACTGTGACAATGTCTTAGGATGCGTTTGGTTGAAGGTGTGGCATGAATGGGTTGGGACCGTGATAGTGTCTGAATCACATCTAACAAATGATTTGTAACAACGAAAGAGGGTCTAACATTCTCTGCACATGCCAGAAACTTCCTCCCATTGTCCACAGAATCAAATGCAACTAGCTTCACGCATGGAGATTGATGGTGACAATGAGCAGATAGATCTTCAGCCACCCCGCTCCATTCGTTGCCACTGATGGTCTTAGGGAGCTACAAGAGGAAGAAATGACTCAAATCGACCGCCGGGTAAAAATCCTTCATTCCAAGTCATAGCCCGAGAGAGAGAAGAGAGGCATACCAGGGTGGTGAAGGAGTAGTCGCCGGAGGAGGAACAGCTGGAGATGTCTTTGAAGAAGACCATGGCGACCCCGGAGGTAGGATGCGAGACGGGGAGAGCGAGGAAGCGGCTATAGCTTAGCAAGGAAGGAAGGAAGGAGGAAACAGGGAAAATGTGACTTGTGGTCGGGGAGAAAAGGGGGTGGGAAGGGGGGAAGGGGGCGGGGGTAGATATTTTGGCGGTAGGCCAAAATTTTGGAAATGTGGAGGGAAACTTTGCGCGCGATGCCGCCGGACCATTCACTTTGAACGATTGTGTGCATCTCAAATGATTCTCCTGCTTTACGCGCATGGGATGAGTTTGATAATTCAAATTTTGGTGGAAATTTCCCCGGTACGTCATTGCATAATTTAACATCGCTTGCTAATTTGGGCACACAAAAGAGTGTACAACAGACAGACCACACTTACTGAATCGAGCAATTTTAGTAATTAAACAGACCCAGTTCGACCTAAACATTGCTAAACAAAAGACCAGCATTAAAAACAAGGCCTAAGTATGCATAATTTGAACAAATCCGCCGCCGCGCTGGCCTATGCATCGCCAGTGTGAGATGAGACGTCGATGACTTGTCCTGGCGACATGCCGCCGTTGGTGGACTCCGCGTCCCCTTCCTAAAGTCGACTGCGTCCTCGTCCTTGTCCTCGGCGCCGCCCTCAAGGTTGTAGTACTCGTAGTAGTGGCTGCGCTAGAGCTCGCGTTGGTACTCCACCGCCGATTTCTCGACGGGCAGACTCTTCTCTACCTCGAGCTCGGCCACGCGCAACTCCTCCTCCTGGCGCTCCTCGATCTCTGCCGCCTCCTGCATCTCCAGCTCCCGCTTGCGACCTCACGAGGAAGCAGTTGCTCCGTGGCCACCACCGCCTCTTCAGACGTGGGTTGCATGCTGGAGTCCGAAGTGGCCTGGAATATCTTGGCGTGGATGGCCTCGACCCGGGCCAAGGTGACATCAGCGACACAGACGGTAGCTCGAGCACCCTCGGCGTTTGCAGCCGCCGTCACAGCAGCAGCTGCAGCCGTCTCGGCTGCTGTAGCTGGCCTGTCGGCTTCCGCAGACGCCCTCTCAGCAAAAGTGGCCACGCTCAATGCGGATGCGGCGGCACTCTCGGTGTAGGCGGTCACGCTCTCGGCGCAGGCGGCGGCGCTTGGGGGGGCGCGGCCATCGTATGGGCCTTCACGAAGCATTTCCATGGCGTCATCTTTGCAAAAATGGGGTGCGGGAATGGGGGCGGGATTCCTAGATTCTGGGGTTGCCAGCACTAGAGCAGACGATCCGGCGAAGCTTAAGGAGGGAGACTTAAGACCCAGATATTTTCATCGCAAAGGGTTCCTCGAAAACAACTGTGTGTGATGTTGTAGATAATTATTATTAGCTGTGAAAGACGAATTCGGAGTACAGTGGCAACGGATGGTGTTTTAAATGTACGAGAAATTCTGCAGTACTCATACAACTGTCATGTCAAATTTTGGAAAATTTCAGGGTTCATTTGACCTTTTAAGACATTCAAGTGATTTTCTAGCCATTTAATGACCATGATTGAAATTTGAACTACATGTACATGCAACAGCTAACCATAACAGTTTGAAAACTCATATTTTGTGTACTTGTGTGCGATTTAATTCCATGTGCAGTAAATTGGAAGGAATTTTCAAACATATTGGTCTGAAGGCTATGACACAATTAAGCATGGAGTGACATGGCATTTTAATTCCAAAAAATTAAAAAAATCAAAAACACATGAAACCTTCGTTGATGTAATTTCATGCCACCAAGGTGGTGTGGAAAAAAATTGGGCATGTTTGACGAAAGTTTGGACACACACCCATCACAAACCGGAGCAACTCACTAGAAGGCCCGTGGTTCCGAGAGGGAACAATGCATGTTTGATGACGAACGGGAGATAGCTTCCTCTTACGGCCTTCAATTTTTTTTTCTATGTTTAACGTGCACTACTACAACTGTAATGTGAAATTTTGGAAAATCCTAGGGGTCATTTGACATTTTAAATACATTTAAGTGATTTTCTAACCATTTAATTCAAATTTGAAATACATCTACATGCAACGCCTAACCATAACGGTTTGACAAATCATATTTGTGTACTTGTGTGCGAGTTAATTCCATGTGCAGTAAATTAGAAAGAATTTTCAAACATATTTGTCTCATGACATGGACACATGCATATGTATGCATGGAGTGACATGGCATTTTAATTCCGAAAAATAAAAAAATGATCAAAAAACATGAAACCTTGGTTGATTTAATGTCATGCCACCAAGATGATGTGGTAGAAAATTTGGCCTATTTGACGAAAGTTTGGGCACACACCCCTCACAAACCGGAGCAACTCACTAGAAGGTTCGTGGTTCCGAGAGGGAACAATGCATGTTTGATGACGAACGGGAAATAGCTTCCTCTTACGGCCTTCAATTTTTTTTCTACGTCTAACATGCACTAATACAACTGTCATGTGAAATTTTTGAAAATTTCAGGGGCCATTTTACCTTTTAAAGACATTTAAGTGATTTTCTAACCATTTAATGACCGTAATTCAAATTTGAACTACATCTACATGCAACGCCAGACCATAATGGTTTGAAAAATCATATTTTTGTGTACTTATGTGCGAGTTAAAAAATCATCAGACGATGTAAAAATTTGGTGTTTGAAAAAGAAAATGTAAAGATCTGGCAAGACAACCTGCCCCCACACGATTGGCAGTCTATCTCGCGGCTCGAGGTTTGGTAGGTGAATGGTGGGGATCTTTAATCAGACAGGGTTCTGCATTGGAAACCGTCAGCTATTATGTTCACA
The DNA here is from genome assembly GCF_018294505.1 of Triticum aestivum. Taxonomy (NCBI): domain Eukaryota; kingdom Viridiplantae; phylum Streptophyta; class Magnoliopsida; order Poales; family Poaceae; genus Triticum; species Triticum aestivum. The sequence continues at coordinate 313,604,462 of NC_057806.1, read as the reverse complement.
CACGGATTTTGGCTATTATGTTCACACATGGATTTTGCTGCGGGAATCGTGTGTAATTCAAACTACAGTACTCATAAATTCAGGCGACCGGCGTTTATACTGTCCCCATCGATCTATATTCCAGCCACCAATAAATACTACCTTGCTCACGTTGTCCTACCTGCATTCTCATCTACATCCTCCCCTCGCTCGCCCTCTCTCTCTCTCAAATCTCTGCCATGGTGCCGCCGGTCTGCCCATGCGCTGACGAGGAGTCGCCGCCCCTCGAGGACGCTCATCGATTAACAGCGACGAGGACCCCTACGCGCTGTTCGACGAGGTTGCGCCGGACCCCCCAACTTTGGATTGGTTTTGGGGCCAGTACAATCTTTGTCTGTGGAAGTCACTGCCGCCGGCTGAGAAAGCAAGGTAAGTGGCGCTCAAGAAGGAGATAGCAGAGGAGGAAGCCGGGTACCAGGCGGCCTATGAAGCCCGTGATGCTGCCTGGAAAAAGGAGGCGGTGGAGCTTTGGGGCCGGGCGCGTCGTCGTGCCGAGGAGGTGTAGGAAGACGGGTACTTCGCGAGGAAGGTCATAGGCGTTGGGCGCCTCATTGCTGCGTGGAGGTGGGCCGATAAGCTCCAGCGTGCCACCGACGAGGAGCTCCGGCGGGCGCCCAATGAAATGGCAAGATGACCGTGCGCGTCCGCCAGCAAGAGGCAGATCGGTACGTCAAGCGCTGTGAGGTGGAGGAGGCGGAGTACTGCCTCCGCACTGGGAAGATGTCGCGCACCAGGGAGCTTCTAGCGAGGGGCTGCCGGAATACTGGCCCCAGGAGGGATTATTAGTTTTAGTATTGTTCGTTTTCAATTTTATGCATTGTACCTAGTAGTTAAGTATCATCACGTATATGTGATGATATTATATATATATTGTGATGAACTAATGAACATTTAATATATATATATATATATTATGAATTCCATTTTCTATCTGTTTTTTGTATACTAATTTGAATCTAGCTGTTATCATCCACATATACAGAATGGAAAGCATATATACACACATTGAAACAGAACATATAATAATGGAAAAACAGAGTACACACATTGAAACAGAGCAATACTATGATTGCTGTGAATACATAGCTATCCACGTCGAAACGACTTTTCAAAATAAAACATGTCCATGATACCATGACCAGCAACCCTTGCCTACGGTAGCTCTTAGCTCTGCCTGAACTCATGCAGGCGTTCGTCCAAGCGGTTGACACGCTCGCGGTACATCTAGAGCGTGATCTCGAGCTCCAAGCTGGCTATTTCATCGGAGATCACTAGCTCGAGGATGCGACGGCCATGTTCCTCTACTGCGCCCAGGTGGACACCTGGGCCAAGGAAGCGGTCGAGCCTATGGACCAGCGCGTTGGCATCCAGCAGGCCACGGACAAGGCGAACGGCAGCACCTATGCGAACGGCGGGGCGGGCGTCCGGTGCAAGTACGGCACGGCCAACCTCTGGTGCAAGTACGGCTCTGAGGGCCTCTGCCCACTCCTGGCGAGGAATGGGGGTACTGACCGGACGTGTACCCAGCTGCGACGCTGTGTCGACAGCAGGAAAGCACCGATGGATCCGCTCTTGTTGTGCGGCGCGCCATGCCTCTCGCTCTGCGGCGCTCCAACGGTCTCGCCGTGCGGTGAGCCGCAGCCTATCGGTGCGGATGCGCCTAGCTTGCTCTGCGGCACGCCATCGATCATGTTCTGCGGCGAGCTGCTGCCTGTCGGTGCTGACATACCTATCTTGATCAGCGGCGCTCAAGCGCCATGCGCCAAAGGTCTGCTCAACCCTGGCGATGACGCGCATCACGGCGTCGTCCATCGCGTTGCTGGGGAGCGCCTCGGCCTCGACGGGCCGTGGCACCTGCTCGTTTTCCTCATCGACAAGGTTGATGGCAGAGGTGGCGCTTTGGTGGGTTGGCATGCTTGGAAAAGGTGGATGTGCTACAGGTTGCGCTTGTCGCCTCCGTGCGTCACGCGCCACCTATGCGCAATATCGCTGGGTGGCGGGAAACAGGTGAGGAAATGGCGGGAAACGGTGGCGTGTTCATAAAACGCCATCAATTAATGGAAACTTAGCATAGAGGGAACATCGAGCTAGCACAAGAAGGATACGATGATCAGATAAACACGGACCATAGTAGGGAACTGTTTCCGTTATTGTTGGTATTCGCACACATTTCTGATTACAGACCTATTTGCGGCATATCACAAACATCTTGTTATATTGAACCATTTCTATTCTCTTGCCTCAATGCAAATAGTTCATCTGAGTGAACCGCATGCCATATATCACACACACCTTCATCTGGCTGCCCGTTTCTTTTGTGTTGTCTAATCACAAACAGTTCATCTGAGTGAACAGTATGTTGTACATCGCACACACCTTCATCTAGCTGCCCGTTTCTTTGTTCCTCTTTGTCGCAAACGGTTAATTGAACTGAACCGTATGCCCTCAATCGCACACGCAACTAAAATCTGAACCATGTTTGATGCATCCTCCATCGTAAACATTTTGCACCTTTTTTGACGGGTTTTTTACACCACCGTTTGCGATTATGGCATCGCACACAGTTTCGTCGAACGGTCTTTGATCATAGTGTCGCTTTAGCAGCATCCTGCAGTAGTGGAGGGAGTGCATCTTCATACCCTTGAAGATCGCTAAGCGGAAGCGTTACAAGAACGTGGTTGATGGAGTCGTACTCGCGGCGATTCAAATCATGGAAGATCCGATCAAGCGCCGAACGGACGGCGCCTCCACGTTCAACACACGTACAGCCCGGGGACGTCTTCTCCTTCTTGATCCAGCAAGGGGAGAGGAGAAGTTGAGGGAGAGCTCCAGCAACACGATGACGTGGTGGTGGAGCTTGCGGATCTCCTGCAGGGCTTCGCCAAGCACTACGGAGGAGGAGGAGGTGTTGGGGGAGGGAGGGGCTGTGCCAGGAAAGGGGTGCGGCTTCCCTCTCTTTCCCTCACTATATATAGGGGAAGGGGGAGGAGGAGGCGCCCTAGGGTTTCCCTAGGGGAGGGGCGGCGGCCACAGGGGAAACCCTAGATGGGTTTGGGCGCCCCACCCCTAGGAAACTTGCCCCTCAAGTCGGGAGGGGCGGCTGCCCTAGGGGAGGTGCCCCCACCTCTCCAGCTTACATGAGATGGGGTGGGAGGGGTCCACAACCCCTTAGTGGGCCGGTGGGCCCCCTCCCCTTGGCCCATAAGGGCCCCCAACGCTTGTTGGGGCCTCCGAAACTCCTTTTGGTCACGCTGGTCGTCACCCGGTATGCCCAGAACAATTCTGGACTCCAATACCTTTCATCCAATATACCAATCTTCACCTCCGTACCATTCCGGAGTTCCTCATCACATTCGGGATCTCATCTGGGACTCCAAACAACCTTCAGTAACCACATACTATTCCCATTACAACTCTAGCGTCACCGAACCTTAAGTGTATAGACCCTACAGGTTCGAGAACCATGCAGACATGACCGAGACATCTCTTTGGACAATAAACAACAGTGGGATCTGGATACCCATGTTGGCTCCCACATGTTCCATGATGATCTCATCGGATGAACCACGATGTCGAGGATTGAATCAATCTCGTATACAATTCCCTTTGTCCATCAGTATGTTACTTGCCCGAGATTCCATTGTCTGTATCCCCATACCTCGTTCAGTCTCGTTACCGGAAAGTCTCTTTACTCGTTCCATAATGCATGATCCCATGGCTAACTCCTTAGTCACATTGATCTCATTATGATGATGCATTACCGAGTGGGCCCAGAGATACCTCTCTGTCATACGGAGTGACAAATTCCAGTCTCGATTCGTTCCAACCCAACAGACACTTACGGAGATACCTGTAGTGCACCTTTATAGCCACCCAGTTACATTATGATGTTTGATACACCCAAAGCACTCCTACGGCATCCGGGAGTTGCACAATCTCATGGTCTAAGGAAATGATACTTGACATTAGAAAAGCTCTAGCAAACAAACTACACGATCTTGTGCTATGCATAGGATTGGGTCTTCTCCATCACATCATTCTCCTAGTGATGTGATCCCATTATCAGTGACATCCAATGTCCATGGTCCAGAAACCATAACCATCTATTGATCAACGAGCTAGTCAACTAGAGGCTTACTAGGGACATGTTGTGGTCTATGTATTCACACATGTATTACGGTTTCTGGTTAATACAATTATAGCATGAACAATAGACAATTATCATGAACAAGGAAATATAATAGTAATCATTTTATTATTGCCTCTAGGGCATATTTCCAACAATTATTTACTTTTCTATCAATTGCCCAACAGTAATTTGTTTACCCACCGTATGCTATTTTCAAGAGAGAAACCTCTAGTAAAACTATGGCTCCCGGGTCTACCTTTATCATATATTAAAAATGCTAAAAGTACCTTGCTGCAATTTTACTTTATTTATTTTATTTTGTATTTTCGTTCGATTTATATGTCCATCACCATACAATTTAATCTTGCAATTAACCGCCAAGGGATTGACAACACTTGTTCGCGTTGGGTGAAAGGATTTGTTATTTTGTGTCTAGGTGTTGTTAACGAGTTGTTGCATGATTCTCCTACTTGATTGATAACCTCGGTCTAATAACTTAGGGAAATACTTATCTCTAGTGTACTACATCATCCCCTCCTCTCCGGGGAAATCCCAACGCAGCTCACAAGTAGCAGTGCCCTAGATGGTTCATAACTATTTGTCTGAAGATAATCCTGAAAACACTACGGGGGGGGGGTGTATGTAGAGGCAATCATATCTGTTGTAAATATGCCCTAGAGGTAATAATAAAGTGGTTATTACTATATTTCCTTGTTCATGATAATCGTTTATTATTCATGCTATAATTGTATTGACCGGAAACTATGTGTGGATACATAGACAACAACATGTCCCTAGTAAGCCTCTATCGGACTAGCTCGTTGATCAAAGATGGCTATGGTTTCCTGGTCATAGACATGAGTTGTCATTTTATAACGGGATCACATCATTAGGGGAATGATGTGATGGATAAGACCCAGACTATGAACGTAGCATATGATCGTATCAATTTTATTGCTAGCGTTTTCTGCACGCCAAGTATATGTTCATATGACCATGACATCATGTAACTCACTGACACCGGAGGAGTACCTTGTGTGTACCAAATGTCGCAACATAACTGGGTGACTATAAAGGTGCTCTACAGGTATCTCCGAGGGTATCTGTTGAGTTGGCATGGATCAAGACTGGGATTTGTCACTCCATACGACGGAGAGGCATCTCAGGGCCCAGTCTGTAATACGACATCACAATAGGCTTGCAAGCAATGTGACTAATGAGTTACTTTACGGGATCTTGTATTACAGAATGAGTAAAGAGACTTGTCGGTAACGAGATTGAACTAGGTATGGAGATACCGACGATCGAATCTTGGGCAAGTAACATACCGCTAGACAAAGGGAACTGCATACATGATTGATTGAATCCTTGGCATCGTGGTTCGATTGATCAAGATCTTTCTGGAATGTGTGGGAACCAATATGGGCATCCAGGTCCCGCTATTGGTTATTGACCAGTGAGGTGTCTCGGTCATGTCCACATGATTCTCGAACCCGTAGGGTCCGCATGCTTAATGTTTGGTGACGCTAGAGTAGTATTGGGTTATTCACGTTGGTGACCAAATGTTGTTCGGATCCCGGATGGTATCCCAGACGTCACGAGGAGCTCCGGAATGGTCCGGAGGTAAAGATTTATATATGGGAAGTCATATTTTGGCTACCGGAAAAGTTTTGGGTTTTACCGGTATTGTACCAGGAAGCTTCCGGAAGGTTCTAGAAGGTTCCAGAGGGTTCCGGAGGGTTCCAGAAGGGTCCCTCCACCACCTAGGGCATTTATGGGATGTAGGGGGCGTCCTAGCCTTATTGGGACAGGGGCACCAGCCCCAAAGAGGCCCATGCGCCTAGAGGAAGGGAAACCATAAGGGGGAGGGCCCTCCACTTGACTCGGAGGGCACTCCTCCCCCTTGGACGCCTCCCCTCCTTAGAGGAGGGGCTTGGGCTGTGCCCCCATGCCTCCCACACCCCTATATATAGTGGGGAGGGGTGTGGGGGCTGGGCACACCAATTCCCATGCCTTGGAGGCAGCTCTACCTCTCCCATTACTCCGTTTTCTCCTCAGATCGCATCTACGGAAGCGCTTGGCGAAGCCCTACTGGGATTGCTCCACCACGTCATTGTGCTAGTTGAGATCCCATCTACTTATCCTCCCTCTATTGTTGGATCAAGAAGGAGGAGACGTCATCGAGCCACATGTGTGCAGAACACGGAGGTGCCGTCCATTCGGCACTTGATCGGGAGTTCGTGGGACGGATCGTGATTGGATCACGAAGACATTCGATTACATCAATCCCATTTCTCAACGCTTCCGCTTAGTGATCGACAAGGGTATGTAGATCTAATCTCTCCTCTCATAGATGTTCATCTCCTAGATTGATCTTGGTGAGCGTAGGAATTTTTTTCGTTTCCCATGCAACGTTCCCCAACGATGGTATCAGAGCTAGGTCTTGCGTAGATGACATCACGAGTAGAACACAAAGGAGGTTGTGGGTGTTGATATTCAGATTGCTTCCTTCCTTGGTATTTTCTTGATTCAGCGGTATTGTGGGATGAAGCGGCCTGGACCAACTTTACATGTCCATGTACATGAGATCGGTTCCATCAATTGACATGCAACTTGTTGCATAAAGATGGCTGGTGGGTGTCTGTCTCTCCCACCTTAGTTGAATCGGATTCGACGAAGGCGGTCCTTGTAGAAGGTTAAATAGAAACTTGCATATCACCCTTGTGGCTTTGCGTAGGTAAGAATCGTTCTTGCTAGATACCCATAGCAGCCACGTAAAACATGCAAGAACAATTGGAGGACGTCTAACTGGTTTTTGCAAGGCATGTTGTGATATGATATGGCCAATGACATGATGAAATATATTTGATGTATGAGATGATCATGTTTGTAATAGTTTATATCGACTTGCATGTCGATGAATACGGCAACCACCAGGAGTCATAGGGTTGTCTTAATTATTGTATGACCCGCGTGTCAATCATTAAACGCTATGTAATGCTTTACTTTATCACTAAACGGTAGCAAAAGTTGTAGAAGCATGGTTGGCGTGACAACCCCGATGGAGACACGATGATGGAGATTATGGTATCATGCCAGTGACGATGGAGATCATGCATGTGCTTTGGAGATGGATATGAAAAGCACAAGATAATGGCCATATCATGTCACTTATGATTTGCATGTGATGTTAATCCTTTTATGCATCTTATTTTGCTTAGGACGATGGTAGCATTATAAGGTGATCCCTCACTAAAATTTCAGGATAAATTGTGTTCTCCCCAAGTGTGCACCGTTGCGAAGGTTCGTCGTTTCGAAGCACCACGTGATGATCGGGTGTGATAGACTCTACATTCACATACTATGGGTGCAAGCCAGTTTTGCACATGCGGAACAGGGCTAGACTTGACAAGCCTAGCGTGTACAGACATGGCCTCGGAACACAAGAGACTAAAAGGTCGAACACGAGTCATATAGTAGATATGATCAACATAGTGATGTTCACCATTGAAATCACCTCATCTCACATGATGATCGGACTAGGGTTGGTGAATTTGGATCATGCTACACTCGGACAACCAGAGGGATGTTGATTTGAGTGGGAGTTCTTAAGTAATATGATTAATTTAACTCACTATCATGAACAGTAGTCTAAAGTAGCCTTTACAAATTTATGTTGTAGATCAATGGCTCGCGCAGCAGCTCCCTTGAATTTCTATGCATTCCTAGAGAAAGTTAAGCTAAAAGATGACGGAAGCAACTTTCTAGACTGGGCCCGTAATTTGAGGATTAACCTCACGGCTCCCCAAAAGGCTTATGTGCTTGATGCACTGATAACCCACAAGTATAGGGGATCGCAACAGTTTTCAAGGCTATAGTATTCAATCCAAATTTATAGATTCGACACAAGGGGAGCTAAAGAATATTTCAAGGTATTAGCAGCTGAGTTGTCAATTAAACCAAACCTAGAGATTAATTATCTTCAGCAATGTGATCAGTAGCAAAGTAATATGATAGTTTTGATAATAGTGACAACAGCAATAGTAAAGGTAACAGTGATAGCAGTATTCTTGTAGCAAATGCAACAGTAATGATAGCAGTAGTAACTTAGCAAGAACAATATAAGATAAATTCGTAGGCATTGGATCGGTGACTTGTTGGATGATATTCATCATGAGACAGTTATAACCTAGGACGATACGGCACTAGCTCCAGTTCATCAATATAATGTAGGCATATATTCCGTAAATAGTCATACGTGCTTACGGAAAGAACTTGCACGACACATTTTGTCCTACCCTCCCATGGCAGCGGGGTCCTATTGGAAACTAAGGGATATTAAGGCCTCCTTTTAATAGAGAACTGGAACAAAGCATTAACACACGGTGAATACATGAACTCCTCAAACTACGGTCATCACCGGGAGTGGTCCCGACTATCGTCACTCCAGGGTTGCCGGATCATAAAACGTAGTAGGTGACTATAACTTGCAAGATCGGATCTAGAACATGGATATAATGGTGATAACATAAACGGTTCAGATCTAAAATTATGGTACCCGGGCCCAAAGTGACAACAATTAAGCATGGCAAAGTCATAGCAACATCAATCTTAGAACATAGTGGATACTAGGGATCAGGCCCTAACAAAACTAACTCAATTACATGATGAATCTCATCCAACTCCTCACTGACCAGCGAGCCTACGAAGGAATTACTCACTCTCGGTGGGGAGCATCATGAAATTGGCGATGGAGAAGAGTTGGTGATGACGAAGAACGAAGATCCCCCTCTCTGGAGCCCCAAACAGACTCCAGATCTGGCCTCCGGATGAAGAACAGGAGGTGACGGCGGCTCCGTCTCGTGGATCGCGATAATTCTTTCTCCCTGATTTTTTCTAGAAAAATAGGATTTTATAGCGTCGGTGTCAGGATCTGCGGGGCCACCAGGTGGGGACAACCCACCTGGGCGCGCCAGGAGGGGGGCGCGCCCTGGTGGGTTGTGCACACCCAGGTGCCCCCCTCCGATGGATCTTGGCTCCAGAAATTCTTATTTATTGTATAAAAAATCCTCACAAAGTTTCGTTCCATTCCAAGAACTTTTATTTCTACACAAAAACAACACCATGGTAGTTCTGCTAAAAACAGCGTCAGTCCGGGGTTAGTTTCATTCAAATAAGGCAAATTATAGTCCAAAACAAGAGGAAAAGCATTAGGAAAAGTAGATACGCTGGAGACGTATCAACTCCCCCAAGCTTAAACCTTTGCTTGTCCTCAAGCAATTTAGTTGATAAACTGAAAGTGAAAAAGAAAAACTTTTACGATCTCTTTTGCTCTTGTTTGCGTAAATAAGCTTAAACAGCACCCAGGTTTTAAGCCAACATTATAACTAACCATGCTGACAATAACTCTTAAAGATTATATTAACTCATATCAATGACATAATCAGCTAGCGAGCAATAATAAGATATCTCAGACAGCAACATGTTGTCAAAACAACCATGATATAATATGACAATAGTAGTATCTCGCTAGCCCTTTCTGAGACCGCAAAACATAAATGCAGAGCACCTCCAAAGTTCAAGCAGCGACTAAACATTGTAATTCATGGTAGAAAAGATCCAGTCATGATGCACCCAACATTAGCTACACACAATGCATAAGTCATGACAGCAATGCTCTCAGGTTCTGGCGCTTGTTTTAGAAGGTGATGACACAACATAAAAGTAAATAGATAGTCCCTTCGCAGAGGGAAGCAGTGATTTGCAGAGGTGCCAGAGCTCAAGTTTTTAAAACAGAGGTAAATGATATTTTGAGACATGCACCCTTCTCATTTACTTCACGACTATCAGTTATCAATATCTTCCATGCTAAGCACGCTAGTGGCGGTTCCCAAGCGATAAAAGTAAAGGTTTACTCCCCCTCCACCAATAATCACACTCCACAGCTTGTCCGAAACAATGGGTGTCGTCCAAACCAACAACAGTCCCGGGGGAGTTTTGTTTAATTATTTGCATTTTTGAGTTCGGGACTGGGAATCCCTATTACCGCCCTTTTCGATGGCGAGTGAATAAACACTCGACCTGAGAATAACCCGCTTAGCATGGAAGATACCGACGACTTCCTGTCATTCCATGAACAATCTAGGCACACAAAAGGATATTTATTAGAAGTTTTTAGAGGTGGTACATGCAAATTTACTTAGGACGGCAAGGTAATACCGCATATAGGTAGGTATGGTGGACTCATCTGGAATAACTTTGGGTTCAAGGTTTTTGATGTACAAGCAGAATTCCCACTTAGTGCGGGCGAAGGCTGGCAAATAGATTGAGAAGCGTCCAGCTAGAGAGCAACAACAGTCATGAACATGCATTATGTATAAGTAACATTGGACACTAGCGTGAGTAGGATATGAACACCATGAACATAAAGATCATAGAGGCTATGTTGGTTTTGATTCAACTACATGCATGAACATGTGCCAAGTCAAGCCACTCGAACATTCAGAGGAGGATACCATATCATCATACTACATCACAATCATTTTAACGCAATGTTGATATCCATGATAAATCATTATCCACTCCTAGCTACTTATGCATGGCATGAGAAACTATAATCTCTAATTTTCATTGCAAACATGTTTAATCATAATGGGTTGAATCATGGATACTAGGTCAAACATATTTACACAAACAGAACAAGTTGAGTTCATACCCGTTTCTCTCTGCCACGGCTGGTTCATCGAATATCATCATTATTGCCTTTCACTTGCACGACCGAACGATATGAAAATAATAATAGTGCCAGAGTGTCGTGGACTAAGCTGGAATCTGCAAACATTTTATTCAACAGGATAAGACAAGGTAAAATGGGCTCTTTATTAGATCCACAATTATTCATATGAGAGCCACTCAAAATTTTCATCGTGGTCTTCTCCTCAGTACGACTCAAATAAAGAGAAATGAAATTCAAAGAAACACATTGAAATATTTTTGGAGTTTTTGCTTTTCTTGAACAAGCAAATAAAAGGGAAAAGCAAAAATGAAAAACTATTTACACGGGAAAACTCCCAACAAGCAAAAGAAGAATAAGGAAATCTTTTTGGGTTTTCTTTTCAATGCTACATCTAAGCATGCATAGAAAGTAAACTAACTACAACTATTTTTTTGGTGTTTCTAAGGTTTTTAAACACACAAGAAGAAAGCAAGAAAATAAAATTAAGCATGGATGATACAATGAAAAAGTGTAAACACCGACAACTGGAATAAGTGGACGTGAATGTAATGTCGGTGAGAAACACGTACTCCCCCAAGCTTAGGCTTTTGGCCTAGCTTGGTAATCGATTAGTAGCCTGGATAGTAGTCCGCGTGGTAGCTCACGGAGGCTCTCGGTGCGGATGCCTCGGCCTGCCATGCTGCCTCCACTGCCGCGTTCTGAGGTCGGGCCTCGCTCTCAAGAACATAATATATTCCTTTGTTGTGATAGTCAAAAAGAGCAGGTGCTGGCAAATATGTGTGCACAACAGATGTTTGGTTAAACAACAGATTGTAAGTGAAATTATGAATCTTTCCTTTGAGGATCTTATGACTTTTCAAAGCATCAAAGTCTAAATACTGCGTGGGTAGGATAGGGTCAAAGGGCAACGGTGGAGTCACATACCAAGCAACAATCCCCCGAAACATTTTTGGAAACGGAGCTTCGAGCAAAGAGATCGAAATCCGCGGGTTTGAGAGCAAGAACACGGGAGAGAGAGCAATGTAGAATTTTTTGTTCTGGAGGTAAGTGATGATGTGGTGTGAAGGGATAAGTGAGGGGCCACGTGGGGACCACAACCCATGAGGACACGCCTGGGGGTCCTGACGCGCCCAGGTGGGTTGTGTCCACATGGTGCACCGCCCTTTGATATTATTTGCACCAGAAATTCTTAAATATTAAAAAATTGTATTAAATTTTCAGAGCATTCTGAGAACTTTTATTTTTGAGTCATTTTTTATTGCATGGGAAATTCAGAAAATAGACAAAACATGGCATTTTATTTTATTTAACTAATAAAAACAGAAAACAAAAGGTAGGGACATAAGGTAGTGCTTACTAAATTCATCAACTTCATACCTCTCAAAAATGATCCATTAATAAGGTTGATCAAGTCTCAAAAATGATCCATTAATAAGGTTGATCAAGTCTTATTAACAACCACTTTCAATTAGCATGAAACTGAAGAACTTCCATAAATCACTAAGTTACGTCAACGGGGATACGAATGTTCCCAACAATAAGCATTTCATATTTCTTTTTGACAGTAGGTAGAGGTATTTTAAAACTTCCAGTAGTGATTGTCAGAGATTTTTCAATAACATTAATACCATTCACTTGGAATTGTTTCTTCGGAAAGTGCACAATATGCTCATTACCATTGATATGAAAAGTGACCTTGCTTTTATTGCAATCAATAACAGCCCCTGTAGTATTCAAGAAGGGTCTACCAAGGATAATCGACATGTTGTCGTCCTCGGCATCTCAAGTATAACAAAGTCAATCAAAATAGTAACATTGGCAACAACAACGGGCACATCCTCACAAATACCGATAGGTATGGCTGTTGATTTATCAGCCATTTGCAAAGATATTTTAGTAGGTGTGAGTTTATTCAAATCAAGTCTTTTATATAAAGATAAAGGCATAACACTAACACCAGCTCCTAAATCACATAAAGCAGTTCTCACATAATTTTTTTCGATAGAGTAAGGTATAGTTGGTATTTCCGGATCTCCAAATTTTTTAGGTACTCCATCTTTAAAAGTATAATTAGCAAGCATAGTGGAGATTTCAGCTTCCGGTATTTTTCTTTTATTAGTGATGATGTCTTTCATATACTTTGCATAAGGAGGCATTTTAAGGATATCAGTCAAGCGAGTACGCAAAAAGACTGGCCTCGGCATTTCAGCAAAGTGTTCAAATTCTACATCATCTTTCTTTTTAGTTGACTTAGGTGGAAAGGGCATAGGTTTTTGAACCCACAGTTCTCTTTCTTTACCGTGTTTTCTAGCCACAAAGTCACTTCTATCATACCTCTTATTCTTAGGTTGTCGGTTATCAAGATCAACTGATGGTTCTATCTCAAGATCAATGTATGATTCTTTATTATTTGTTTGAGTATTTTCATGAACCTCATCATTATCTTTTTAATTATCAAAAGGTGAGTGTTCATTACCAAACTGAGTTTTAGCATCAGAGATAGAAGTTTCATTATCATTATCAGGAGGTTTTTCTATTTCAGGTTCACTAGAAGCATGCAAAGTCCTATCATTTTTCTTCTTCTTTTTCTTTCTAGAAGGACTAGGTGCATCAATGTTAACTCTTTGTGAATCTTGTTCAATTCTTTTTTGGGTGTCCCTCAGGATAAAGTGGTTCATGAGTCATTTTACCTCCTCTAGTTTCTACTCTAACAACGAAGTCATGTATATAATTATTCATTTCATTGGGAAATTCTCTTTGAGATTTAGCAACTTGTTCTAACTGAGTTTGAACCATAGAAGAATGCTTTCCAACACCTCCAATATCATTTGAAATTCTAAATAACAAGTCACTCAAGCCAGCAATCATATCAAAATGGTATTTCAATTGTTTCATAACATTTGCATTGAAGTGATCTTGTTTTCTAATGTAATTTTCAAACTCATAAAGACATTGACTAGGGTGCATATTGTGAGGATTGTCATTATCACTGAACTTCATTAGAGAATTTACCTCTACCACCTTAGGAAGTGGTCGTGTATTAATCCCATGTATTTCTTCAATAGGAGGTAAATTTTTGACATTCTCAGCTTTAATACCTTTTTCCTTCATAGATTTCTTTGCCTCTTGCATATCTTCAAGACTGAGATATAATATACCCTCTTCTTCGGAGTGTGTTTAACCGGTTGTTCATGAAGAGTCCAATCATCATAATTTTTCAATATATTATTCAATAATTCTTCAGCTTCCCCAATAGTTTGTTCCCTGAAAACACAACCAGCCCAACTATCTAGGAAATCCCTAGAAGCATCGGTTAGTCCATTATAGAAGATATCAAGTATTTCATTTTTATTAAGAGGATGATCAGGCAAAGCATTAAGTAACTGGCAAATCCTCCCCCAAGCTTGTGGGAGACTCTCTTCTTTAATTTGAACAAAGTTAAATATTTCCTGTAAAGCAGCTTGTTTCTTATGAGTAGGGAAATATTTTTCAGTGAAGTAATAAATCATATCCTGGGGACTACGCACACAACCAGGAGCAAGAGTATTGTACCAAGCTTTAGCATCAACCTTTAATGAAAAAGGAAACAATTTGAGAATAAAGTAATAGCAAATCTTCTCATCATGAGTAAAAAAGGTGGCTATGTCATCCAACTTAGTAAGATGTGCCACAACAGTTTCAGTTTCATAACCATGGAAAGGATCAGATTCAACCAAAGTAATTAACTTTGGGTCGACAGAGAATTCATAATCCTTATCATCAATAAAGATTGGTGAAGTAGCAAACTTAGGATCATAATTCATTCTAGCATTCAGAGATTTTTCCTTATACTTGCATAATAATTTCTCTAGATCATCTGTATCCCTACAAGCAAGAACATCTCTAGTTGTTTCCTCATTCATAACATAACCTTCCGGTACCTTAGGCAATTAATATCTAGGAAGGCTAGTTCTAGCAGGTGTTTCAGGAATTTTAGTTTCAAGCTCATCATCAGATTCAACAACATCATGTTCTATTACTCTAGAAATTTGTTCATCAAGAAAGTCACCAAGTGGCACATCATAATCATCAAGCAAGATACTAGCATCATCATAAGCAGTATACATAGTAGAAGTAGCATCATCAATAACTTGTGACATATTAGAATTGATAGCATGTGGTGGTGTTGCAAGTTTACTTATAACAGAAGGTGAATCTAAAGCGGAGCTGGATGGCAGTTCCTTACCTCCCCTCGTCTTAGAGGGATAAATCTTAGTCTTAGCATCCTTCAGATTCTTCATAGTGATAAATTGATAATAATCCCAAGTAACTCAACAATATGCTCCCCAGCAACGGCGCCAGAAAAAGGTCTTGATAACCCACAAGTATAGGGGATCGCAACAGTTTTCGAGGATAGAATATTCAACCCAAATTTATAGATTTGACACAAGGGGGCCAAAGAATATTGAAGGTATTAGCAGATGAGTTGTCAATCCAACCACGCCTGGAAATTAATTATCTACAGCAACATGGTCAGTAGCAAAGTAATATGATAGTTTTGATAATAGTGACATCAGCAATAGTAACAGTAACAGTGATAGCAGTATTTTTGTAGCAAATGCAACAATAACGATAGCATTAGTAACTTAGCAAGAACAATATAAGATAAATTCGTAGGCATTGGATCGGTGACTTGTTGGATGATATTCAGCATGAGACAGTTATAACCTAGGGCGATACGACACTAGCTCTAGTTCATCAATATAATGTAGGCATGTATTCTGTAAATAGCCATACGTGCTTATGGAAAGAACTTGCATGGCATATTTTGTCCTACCCTCCCGTGGCAGCGGGGTCCTATTAGAAACTAAGGGATATTAAGGCCTCCTTTTAATAGAGAACCAGAACAAAGCATTAACACATGGTGAATACATGAACTCCTCAAACTACGGTCATCATCGGGAGTGGTCCCGACTATTGTCACTCCGGGGTTGCCGGATCATAACACATAGTAGGTGACTATAACTTGCAAGATCAGATCTAGGACATGGATATAATGGTGACAACATAAACGGTTCATATATGAAATCATGGCACCCGGGCCCAAAGTGACAAGCATTAAGCATGCCAAAGTCATAGCAACATCAATCTTAGAACATAGTGGATACTAGGGATCAAGCCCTAACAAAACTAACTTGATTACATGATGAATCTCATCCAACTCCACACTGATGAGCGAGCCTATGAAGGAATTACTCACTCCCGGTGGGGAGCATCATGGAATTGGCGATGGATAAGGGTTGGTGATGATGAGGAACGAAGATCCCCATTTCCGGAGCCCCAAACGGACTCCAGATCTGGCCTCCCAATGAAGAACAGGAGGTGACGGCGGCTCCATCTCGTGGGTCATGATAATTCTTTCTCCCTGATTCTTTTATGGAAAAATAGGATTTTATAACATTGATTTCAAGGTCTGCGGGGCCACCAGGTGGGGACAACCCACCTGGGCGCGCCAGGAGGGGACAACCCACCTGGGCGCGCCAGGAGGGGCGCGCCCTGGTGGGTTGTGCCCACCCAGGTGCCCCCCTCCGATGGACCTTGGCTCTAGAAATTCTTATTTATTGTATAAAAATCCTCGCAAAGTTCCGTTCCATTCTGAGAACTTTTATTTATGCACAAAAACAACAACATGGTAGTTTTGCTGAAAACATTGTCAGTCCGGGGTTAGTTTCATTCAAATCATGCAAAATAGAGTCCAAAACAAGAGGAAAAGCGTTAGGAAAAGTATATATGTTGGACACGTATCATGCACCGCTTGGTGCGCCACCCCCTCCAGCGACTTTGGATGTTGTGAACGCCTGGCAGTCGCATGTTGATGAATACTCAATAGTTCAGTGCGCCATGTTGTATGGCTTAGAACTAGGACTTCAAAGGCATTTTGAACATCATGGAGCATATGAGATGTTCCAGGAGTTGAAGTTTATCTTTGAAAAGAATGCCCGGATCGAGAGGTATGAGACCTCTGATAAGTTCTATGCCTGCAAGAAGGAGGAGAACGGGTCTGTCAATGAGCACATACTCAAAATGTCTGGGTACTACAACCGTCCGGCTGAGTTGGGAGTTGAGCTCCCGCCAGAGTGTAACATCCCAAAATTCTAAATTTTGGAATGTTATAATAAATAGATAGATGTGATTGATTGTTTGATTGATTGTCTGAAAGTGAGTGAATTCGAAACTTTTTGAAAGTTAAATGAGAGGGAATAAAAGGATTTTCCCTAACTTTCATTTTACATTTATGATCTCCGGGAATTCAAATTCTTTTCACCACGAAACCCTGGAGAGAAGATGACATGGCTTCTTCCATTTATTTAAATGACAAGGGGTGTTGAAAATATTTGAATTTCATTTGAGAATATTTCCAATTCTGAAACTTTATGCAACTCAATGATTTTCACGAGCGAAGATAAAATGACTTCTTCAAATTATATGAAATATGAGTTGGGAGTTTCAAAGGATCAATTTCAAAGTCCTTTTTGAATTTATTTTCAATTTGGAGTTATTTGAGTTTTATTCAAATTATTTTTCTCCAAAAATAAAATATATGGAAAATAGGGTAACATGATTCCCTACAATATAAAATTGGAGAAAAATTAATTTGAAATCATTTTGGTATTTTTAAAATGATTTTTGTTGGATTTTAATAGGCCAGTAGCACTCTTTGAATTATCTGGATTTGTGTGGATTTTATTTGGCATTAGGAAAATGTTCATGTTGTAGAGAATCTTTTTCTGAAAATTTTGATATATTATATGCCTATATAATATTTTTAGTTATTTTGTTTTTATTATTTTAGTTCTCTGGAAAAAATGTTTATTAGAAAAAAAACCTCTTCGCCGACTGGGCCGGCCCAGCACCCAGCCAGGCCGCGGCCCAGCCAGCCCAGCAACATCGCCCCTGACCTCCCGACGGGAGCCCTGCTCCCACACGCCATCGACGCCGCCGTACCACCGCCGGAGTCCTCCCTCTCCTTGACCCCTTCCCCAAGCCGACGTCGCTCCCCTCCACTCCTATAAAGGGCGCCGCCCCGGCCCCGTTTCCCTCTCTCTCCTCTTGCGCGCCCCGCCGCATCAAGCCGCCTCGCCGGACTTCGCCGCCGCCGCTGCACGCTCCGCCGCCCCGTGCCGCGCGCCGCCGCCGCTGCTGCTTCCCCGCTGCTGCCGCCGGCTTGCTGCTCCGCCCCATGCCGCTCCTCGTTGTTGCCCGCACTGCCGCCCAGCTCGCCGTCGATCTTTCGCCTCACCGGACTCCAACCGCCACGGAAAAATCGCCGCCGGCGTCGAACCGCTGTGAACCGGTAATAAGTCCGCCTGGTTCGCCGGTTTCTTTTTAGGGTTTCGGTTTTCGTTTTTAAAACCCAGTTTAGTTTTTTTAGATAGATCTATTTAGAGAACGTTCTCTGTTTAAGAACTAGTTAGAGAACGTTCGCTATTTAGTATTTTTTCTTTTCTGTTAATTTTAGTCAGGGACCTATTCGTAATTAGTTTCCCTACAATTTAGTCCCTGAACTTCAAACGATCATAACTTTTTACTTGTTAGTCCAATTCAACGAAACCAACGCCCACTTCTTTGTTATGATCCCCTTTATCCAGTAATCCAACTCAAACAAGTTTTTGAAAATTTTAAAATTTGAATTAGAACAGATTTAGATTCAAACTTCGTTTGATCATAACTTGAGTTTCGTAGCTCCGTTTGAGTTGATTCTTTTTGCAAATCGAAGCTCTTGACCTAAACTTTCTGAGAAGGCCAAATTCACATAATTTTGGTACTATTAGAAAATGTTTTATGTTGCAAGAGTTATTTGCTTGGTTTTGAAGTTTTCCGAAATCGTTTCCTTCGATCTTTCTGATCTTTGAGTGATTGCTTATGTGTGGTTCCTATTGCTTGCTTACGATAGATTGACCGGAGTGTGACGAGTGGAACTATCAAGAGTTTTGAGTGTGAATCATCTTCATCAACATTGCAGGCAAGTTCACACTTTGATCATACCTCTTTTATACCCAGTTTTTATTGCATTAGATCAAACCTCCAACATTGCATGATTAGGATCTAATTAAATTGTGGGTATTGGGAAGTAGTTGATGAGGTAGGAACCTATTACCTGTTTACTATCAAACCCTTGGGAGTTACTATTACGTTATGCTTACATTGCCATGCTATGCTCGTAGACATGGATTGGGTTTTGAGAGTATTTCATGACAGATGTGAGATTGTTAATTGAGGGTTTACTTAAGGTGGCAACTTTAACACACTTCTGGGTGGATTGAGGCACCTGGTTATTCCAGGATTGCCTGTCTAGGCACCTGGGTAGACCAGGATTGCCTATTTTTTATGGACCACCACCCAGGCTCAAAGGGATCATGAGATCATTCATACTAGAAACTTCCGTGTGCAGCCACAAGCTATTATGGGCTCTAGCATAGTTGATTAAGTCGTGCGAACTCTTATAGGATAGACTAGCAGATGTAGGGGAAAGTAGGTGTAACGGTCTATCCATCGTAAGGTGCTAGCGCTTCTGAAAGACTATGTCTCGGTCATCCATTTCTCAAACACCATGTAGTGCGAGAAATCCAACGGAGGCGATCGAGTCTTGTGGGGAAAAGTGCACAAACCTCTGCAGAGTGTATAAACTAATCATGATTAGCCGTGTCCCCGGTTATGGACGTCTTGAGTATCTAGTACCTGGATTATCATGTGAATCTCATCATGTTACTTTAAATTAAGTTTGTTGGGTTTAATGATGTTATTTAATTGGGATTGAGAATGCTGTCAACCATTCTCAATGTTCAACAACCACCATGATAGTTAAATAAAATTTATTCCTTTGCAGTAGGGAAAAATTGGCTTTGCGCAAAAACCTTACAACCATAAAGCTTTTCCACCAGCCATATATGCATGTAGTGATAGCCATTGTTCATCATTTCTCTCTATGGTGTGAATTTGCCAGTACATTCAATGTACTGACCCTTTGTGGCTGCAACGTCTCATGTTGCAGGATTATCTTACGACGAGTAAGTGATACGTTAGGGTTACGATTTCTACACTCAACTTTGCCGTTGGTGTTAATGGGAATCCACAACCTTGTTACTTCCGCTATTTGGATTGAGGTAATAGTATTTACGTTACTTTCACATGTGATTTACCTCTGTTATAAATCCTCGAGTACTGTGTGTGTCAGCATACCGATCCAGGGATGACACTTAAGCACAGAGACTTGATCCATTCGGGTCAGGTCGCTACAAGATGGTACCAGAGCACATGTTGACTGTAGGACGTGACCCTAGAAACTGGCAAGCCCGTAGGAAAAGATTTTCTCTATAACTTTCCCTTTCAAAAGACCTTTTACCTCTCTTCTCTTCTGTGCTTATTCAAAAATTCCCTTTAGTGAGACCATACCCCTTTCCCCTTTTTACCATGAGCAGATTCGACTGATGAGACCACTCCAAGAAGTACAAGATATCGGACAACTAAGACCACTTTGGAATGAAGAGTATTTTCCGTGCATCTGAATAAGGGAAACTACAACAATTGAAGACTCCGAAGACTAGGACATTGGAAGGCTCTGAAGAATTCCCAGATTTGTATGACCTAGGAAGGCTACCCTTATGGAACTTGGCAGACTATGGAAGTTGTCAATACCCGAGATCAAGGTGTATCGGAGAAAGACCGGAGCATGGAGAGTTAAAAACTCGAAGTTTTGTCAAAGAAAACCCTAAGGCAGGAGATATCAACTATGGAATGATAGCTCATGGGAATGACAAGAGCAGAAACACGGTTATCCGTGATGTCATCACCCGCTGAAGCTATTGTCACCGTGCTGAGTTAAGGATGCATTTCTTCAGAATGGATTTGATGGAAGAAGGCTGATGGAGCACCTATTAGTAAGATGAAGTTTTAATTTTAGCTGGTGTATCACTAGGATCTGGGGTAGTACATCAATAAGTTTAAGGTGGAGCTCCATGAAGCTGTATTAGACAAGGAAGCATTTCGTGAAGAACTCCGGAACCAAAAGCTGAAAGTAGCCAAGCTGGAGGAGCTACAACCTCGAGATACCGGAGATTTGTCCGGAACTGAAGGACAGTATGACCATGGCTCATGCCAAGGATGTTGAAACCCAGAAGTTTGGAATGCAACTCCAGAATATTCAAGGATGTCACCAGAGACTTGCTACAGCAGAGATGAGCTGGCAAAAGGACTTGAGAAAGACAAGTATGACCGAAAGAAGGCATTGGAGGCATGAACAAGACTTGAAGAGTTATACGACCTTGAAGGTTTATTGACCTTTAGAAGACCAAATCCCTTTCATATGCCTACGTTAGATGCGATGATTGTGAGCTGTCATTTGTTTGATATTTTTCCCGATGGCCACAAATAAAATATGTCTTTTCAAAACTGTTGTTTGCATTGTGTGCATCCCTCTCTATCTCTCTTATCTCACCCCAAACCCATGGACCCAATAGAGGATGAATGAAGATGAGCTTGTATTTTCTGGACCGATGAGTCAGTTGGAGACGGACCGATGGATTCAGAACATGGAGGATCACATGAAGAATAACCCTGTAGTCGGAAAGGATATGACCCAGCATGCTCTTCAGTGCTTTGAAAGAGGTGCTGCTACTTGGTGGAGGATGTACCAAACCATCAATGGATGGCAAGGAGTAACCACTTGGAAAGAATTTAAGTTGACTCTGCCAAAGTCTCGGCTTGTGTCCCAGAAGTTGAAGCCTTATGGAAAGGATATGAAGAAACCTTGTGCATGCAAGATTTGTGGAGAAATAGGACACACCTGTAAAGAACACAAGGATGAATACCCTAATTGTGAAGGAAGTCACCCAATTGAAGAATGCCCAACTACGCAGATTACTTGTTTCTTGTGTGAAGGGACTACCCACTATCCTACTCAGTGTCACATTTACCCCATGGTACAACGAACCATCCAGCAGAAGAAAGAAGTAACGAAAGGAGCCCTCATGGAAATTTTAGAAGAAGTTGTGATGCAGGAAGAGATGGAGGACACACCTAAAGAATACCCGAGTAAACCCTGCACTAAGTCTTGCTATTCATGTGGAGAAGAAGGACACATCTCCCAAAATTGTTTGAATGGGGATCTAGTAGAATTCCCGACAGAGGAAGTAGCATATGACCCACAGGAAATAGAAGCCATGATTGGAATGGAAAAGTCCAGGAAGAGAAACCGATTGGATCCCAGGAGGGACCTGAGCCATATCACCTATCATAGGTGCAAGGAGTCAGGGCACTACCTCAACAATTGCCCAAAAAGGAAACCTCGATACTTGTTAGAAGTAATATGTTTTAGTTGTAATGGAGCAGGGCACTTTGCCAGAGAATGCCCCAAGGAGAAGGAAACTTGTGCTAGATAGTTGAGTTTGCAACAAAATAAATGGAGTAGAAGTAGTGAGAACATTTTCTTTTATATCGAGGTGTTGAGTTGAGACATGTAATGGAAAAGCGAGAAATTGTAATCATTTGAGAATGAATAAAGTTAGCATCGTTGGTACTGATATGGATTTTATGAGTTGTTACTCTATGAAGAAGGATTTTGACCATTTTTGAGGATATGAGAAATATGATCTATGGAAGATTTGTGCATTTTAAGGGTGGTAGTACCCTGTAAGAACCCTTGACCCCTGGAAAAGATAAGGATACTCTACTGAGTGGATTTCGGACAAAATGAATACGAGTTTTGTCTCGATATGTGTGATACCCCAAGAGTGTGTGGGATGAAGTTGGAGACCATCATTTGTTTGGACCAAATGTGATCAAGGAGTCAGAAGAGAATGTTAAGTTTATTCGAGATAGACTGAAGGTAGGTCAGTCCAGGCAGAAGAGTTATACGGACTCAAAAACGCAAGGAGATAGTCCATGAGATTGGAGACAGAGCATGTCTTCGTGTGACCCCTCTGTGAGGAGTTAAACGATTTGGAATTAAGGGACAGTTAGCCCCAAGATTTGTAGGACCATACCGAGTTTTGGAGCGTATGGGAGAAGTGGCCAACAAGTTGGAGTCACCCGAAGGACTGTCAGGAGTTCATGTTGTGTTTCATGTTTCCCAGTTGAAGAAGTGCCATGCAGAGATGGCCAATATTCCCCTATAAGAACGCTTGACCCTGGAAAGGATAATGATGTTCCACGAAGTGGAATATGGACTTCATAAGTATAAGTTTTTAACTCGGTATGTGGAATATCCCACGAGGATGAATAGATAAATTACTATTGGATATAAAGGAGGTATGATGTCGGAAATATGGATCAATGGAAACTCCATGATGAGTATGAGTAATCATGTCCTAGTTTGGTGCCAATAGAAGGAAGGAAGATAGTACAATTGGATGGATTTAAGAATACTAGGAAGTTGGAAGTTGAAATAATGGTCAGTTGCCCAATGATAAGTTCAAGGACTACAAGTGATGAGATGGGCCATAACCCATAGGCCCCAGGACCTGCCAAGAAGCAAGCACATCCTTGCTGAAGGAAAAACCCTGGAGGAAGATATGATGTTTATCGGCAGACAATTTTATAGGAGTAACGCAAAACCTGAGAGTTGTGAAGGAACGATAGATGTTTGTTTGGCTTGCGGAATCCATGGAATTATCCGAACTTAGTTCGTCGACAAGAGAAATTCTGTAATGCTTGTGAGGATGACCAAGTGTTAGAATGCGAGATTCGCTAAACCGTATACAGGGTAATGATTTGGGTGCGGGATGGATTGATCACCATACCGACTTACTCTTATTATTCGCCTTGCTATGTGGGATGGTAAATCTGAGTGACTTCCCTATAGTAGAGAGACGACAATCAAAACCCTATTTAGACCTTACAATGGTATAGGTATTTTTCCCTTGTACAAGGCAGTCTTTGCCAACCGTAGGTTATACGGTGAGGATCAACCCAGACCCATTTCCTGCAGGAGAAACCATAAATTGTTGACCACCATGAGATATCGATAGTTGTTTAGTTTTTGCGCCAGACCCATCAGCTAAGAAGACCCAGTCTCGGAATAACCTTACCAGGATGAAAGTACAGAAGAATTGAGGAAAAGGTTATGCCATTACCGGAAGAGCCCAAATAAGGAATTATCCTGAAGATCTGAGAAGACCAACACTGTTAACAATATGGGTGAAGTATATGAGTATTGATGGGACCGTAACGATGTTTCTAAGGGTGGTAGCACCCCAGACCCCGGTGATGATTGATGGATTTTGAGGAGACCCCAAACCCTAACCTTTTCTTGCTAGCCTCTCCGAATCTCGAGGACGAGATTCATTTTAAGGGTGGTAGGTTTGTAACATCCCAAAATTCTAAATTTTGGAATGTTATAATAAATAGATAGATTTGATTGATTGTCTGAAAGTGAGTGAATTTGAAATTTTTTGAAAGTTAAATGAGAGGGAATAAAAGGATTTTCCCAAACTTTCATTTTGCATTTATGATCTCTGGGAATTCAAATTCTTTTCACCACGAAACCCTGGAGAGAAGATGACATGACTTCTTCCATTTATTTAAATGACAAGGGGTGTTGAAAATATTTGAATTTCATTTGAGAATATTTCCAATTCTGAAACTTTATGCAACTCAATGATTTTCACGAGCGAAGATAAAATGACTTCTTCAAATTATATGAAATATGAGTTGGGAGTTTCAAAGGATCAATTTCAAAGTCCTTTTTGAATTTATTTTCAATTTGGAGTTATTTGAGTTTTATTCAAATTATTTTTCTCCAAAAATAAAATATATGGAAAATAGGGTAACATGATTCCCTACAATAGAAAATTGGAGAAAAATTAATTTGAAATCATTTTGGTATTTTTAAAATGATTTTTGTTGGATTTTAATAGGCCAGTAGCACTCTTTGAATTATCTGGATTTGTGTGGATTTTATTTGGCATTAGGAAAATGTTCATGTTGTAGAGAATCTTTTTCTGAAAATTTTGATATATTATATGCCTATATAATATTTTTAGTTATTTTGTTTTTATTATTTTAGTTCTCTGGAAAAAATGTTTATTAGAAAAAAAACCTCTTCGCCTACTGGGCCGGCCCAGCACCCAGCCAGGCCGCGGCCCAGCCAGCCCAGCAACATCGTCCCCGACCTCCCGACGGGAGCCCTGCTCCCGCACGCCACCGACACCGCCGTACCACCGCCGGAGTCCTCCCTCTCCTTGACCCCTTCCCCAAGCCGCTGTCGCTCCCCTCCCCTCCTATAAAGGGCGCCGCCTCGGCCCCGTTTCCCCCTCTCTCCTCTCGCCGCGCCCTGCCGCATCGCGCCACCTCGCCGGACTTCGCCGCCGCCGCTGCACGCTCCGCCGCCCCGTGTCGCGCGTCGCCGTGGCTGCTGCTTCCCCGCTGCTGTCGCCGGCTTGCTACTCCGCCCCGTGCCGCTCCTCGCTGTCGCCTGCACTCAGCTCGCCGTCGATCTGCCGCCTCGCCGGACTCCAACCGCCGCGGAAAAACCGCCGCCGGCGTCGAACCGCTGTGAACCGGTAATAAGTCCGCCCGGTTCGCCGGTTTATTTTTAGGGTTTCGGTTTTCGTTTTAAAAACCTGGTTTAGTTTTTTTAGTTAGATCTATTTAGAGAACGTTCTCTGTTTAAGAACTAGCTAGCGAATGTTCGCTATTTAGTTTTTTCTTTTCTGTTAATTTTAGTCAGGGACCTATTCGTAATTAGTTTCCCTACAATTTAGTCCCTGAACTTCAAACGATCATAAATGTTTACTTGTTAGTCCAAATTCAACGAAACCAACGCCCACTTCTTCGTTATGATCCCCTCTATCCCGTAATCCAACTCAAACAAGTTTTTGAAAATTTTAAAATTTTAATTAGAACAGATTTAGATTCAAACTTCGTTTGATCATAACTTGAGTTTCGTAGCTCCGTTTGAGTTGATTCTTTTTGCAAATCAAAGCTCTTGACCTAAACTTTCTGATAAGGCCAAATTCACATAATTTTGGTACTGTTAGAAATTGTTTTATGTTGAAAGAGTTATTTGCTTGGTTTTGAAGTTTTCCGAAATCGTTTCCTTCGATCTTTCTGATCTTTGAGTGATTGCTTATGTGTGGTTACTATTGCTTGCTTACGATAGATTGACCGGAGTGTGACGAGTAGAACTATCAAGAGTTTTGAGTGCGAATCATCTTCATCAACATTGCAGGCAAGTTCACACTTTGATCATACCTCTTTTATACCCAGTTTTTATTGCATTAGATCAAACCTCCAACATTGCATGATTAGGATCTAATTAAATTGTGGGTATTGGGAAGTAGTTGATGAGGTAGGAACCTATTACCTGTTTATTATCAAACCCTTGGGAGTTACTATTACGTTATGCTTACATTGCCATGCTATGCTCGAAGACGTGGATTGGGTTTTGAGAGTATTTCATGACAGATGTGAGATTGCTAATTAAGGGTTTACTTAAGGTGGAAACTTTAACACATATATGGGTGGATTGAGGCACCTGGTTATTCCAGGATTGCCTGTCTAGGCACCTGGGTAGACCAGGATTGCCTGTTTTTTGATGGACCGCCACCCAGGCTCAAAGGGATCATGAGATCATTCATACTAGAAACTTCTGTGTGCAGGCACAAGCTATTATGGGCTCTAGCATAGTTGATTAAGTCGTGCGAACTCTTACAGGGTAGACTAGCAGATGTAGGGGAAAGTAGGTGTAACGGTCTGTCCATCGTAAGGTGCTAGCACTTCTGAAAGACTATGTCTCGGTCATCCGTTTCTCAAACACCATATAGTGCGAGAAATCCAACGGAGGCGATCGAGTCTTGTGGGGAAAAGTGCGCAAACCTCTGCAGAGTGTATAAACTAATCATGATTAGCCGTGTCCCCGGTTATGGACGTTTTGAGTATCTAGTACCTGGATTATCATGTGAATCTCATCATGTTACTTTAAATTAAGTTTCTTGGGTTTAATGATGTTATTTAATTGGGATTGAGAATGCTGTCAACCATTCTCAATGTTCAACAACCACCATGATAGTTAAATAAAATTTATTCCTTTGCAGTAGGGAAAAATTGGCTTTGCGCAAAAACCTTACAACCATAGAGCTTTTCCACCAGCCATATATGCATGTAGTGATAGCCATTGTTCATCATTTCTCTCTATGGTGTGAATTTTCCAGTATATTCAATGTACTGACCCTTTGTGGCTGCAACGTCTCATGTTGCAGGATTATCTTACGATGAGTAAGTGATACGTTAGGGTTACGATTTCTACACTCAACTTTGCCATTGGTGTTAATGGGAATCCACAACCTTGTTACTTCCGCTATTTGGATTGAGGTAATAGTATTTACGTTACTTTCACATGTGATTTACCTCTGTTATAAATCCTCGAGTACTGTGTGTGTCAGCATACCGATCCAGGTATGACACTTAAGCACAGAGACTTGATCCATTCGGGTCGGGTCGCTACACAGAGGCTGTCACTGATGGAGTTCTTCAATCGCTACCACCTAGCTACAAGAGCTTTGTGTTGAACTATAACACGCAAGGGATGAAAACGTCAGTCTCCGAGCTATTCGCAATGCTAAAAGTCGCCGAGTTAGACATCCAGAAGGAGCATCAAGTGTTGATGGTGAATAAAACCACTGGTTTCAAGAAAGGCAAGGGAAAGAAGGGAAACTTCAAGAAATGTGGCAAGGCAGTTGCTCCTCCCGTGAAGAAACCCAAGGCTGGACCCAAGCCGGAGACTGAGTGCTTCTATTGCAAGGGAACTGGCCACTGGAAGTGGAACTGCCCCAAGTATCTGGCCGACAAGAAGGGGGCCAACATCAACAAAGCTATATATGATATATATGTTATTGATGTGTACCTTAACTATGCTCGTTGTAGTGCCTACACTGACATATATAGCAGGAGCAGGTTCTCCTTCTTCTTTTCTTCTTCTTCTTCTCAGAGTCCTCGGAGGAGGACTGGGGCAACTCAAAGGAGGAGGAGGAGGGCTGTGACGACCCGGACAAGGATGAGTTCTAGAAGCAGTTTGAGAGCTCCGGTGATGAGGAGTAGTTTTATCTTTGGATTAGTTCAAGTAGAATGTAGTACCTCGAACTAGTAGTAGTTGAGTTTGCTAGGTTTTTATTAAATAGAACTATGTTTCAAATGAAGTAGTAGTTGATGTTAGAAGGGATAGATGCATATGGTGGAATTATTGGATGTATTGCTTAAGCCTCATGGGCATATATATAGGAGTACAAGGTCATCTTGGAGTACAAGGCAAGGTAGAATAAATCCTATGCTATCCTATATTTCCTGAATAACAATGATACACAACATCCCCCCGCAGTCACAATGGTAGCGACGCAGATAGTGAGACTGGAGAAGAATCCGAAGGCAAGCCAACAAACACCCCCCATAGTCGTAATGGTCAATACATTGCAGAAATCATGGTTGGAGTGGAAACCGACGAGGTTGCTCAAGCAAGACGTAACTCTCTATGCTGTTTGTCAAGGTAGCCAAGAGCGTAGGTAGTGTAGCCGTGGTCGAGGTAGCCGTGCAAAGAATGTCGTGGTCGATGTTGAGTCAGGATAGCCGGTGTCGAGGAAGTCGCCATGGAGCCGCAGGCACAAGGAGGCGCCGAGTTAGTCATGGATGCAGTGGTGTCGAAGTAGTGGTGCGTCGGGAAGAAGACGTTGTTGACGACACATCACGCCGGGTTTGCCAAGCCTGGGGACACATCATGGACGAAGGCACGCATCGGTGTTGCCAGCACCGGGCATGCATAGACAGACGAAGATGAAGTTTACGAAGCGTCGCACCAGGCTTGCCAGGCCCAGGGACAGGGCGTGGACGAAGGCATGCATCGGTGTTGCCAGCATTGGGCATGCATAGACTGGGACCTGCATGAGTTGTACGCCATGTCAGAGAAGTTGGAGGGGCAAGTAGAGAAGGACTCAATGACGGGGGCGGCGCCAATCGGCGCAGGGCCGATGTCACCTGCGGTTGTCAGAGTAGATGAAGTGGTCGGGGGAGATGACAGCAACGCCAGCGACGGGCTGGTGCTAGACGAAGATGAAGGGGGTGGACAGGCGGCGGCTACAGAGGTAGCGGCGGCGGCGACCAAAGAAGAGCCACGGCGGCGGCTAGGTTAGTAGTGTGGCGGCGGTGCTCGAAGTAGGAGAGGAACCCGACAATGTGACGAAGACCAGCGTGGACGGTGGCGTTCCCGCGCCAAGGGAGGCGGCGCGGAGCTGTTGGGCAACGCAGTATTTCAAAAAAATTACCTACGATCATGCAAGATCTATCTAGGAGATGCATAGCAATGAGCGGGGAGAGTGTGTTCACGTACCCTCGTAGATCGAAAGCGGAAGCGTTTAGTAACGCGGTTGATGTAGTCGAACGTCTTCGCGATCAAACCGATCCAAGCACTGAACATACGGCACCTCCGTGTTCAGCACGCGTTTAGCTCGATGACGTCCCTCGATCTCTTGATCCAGTTGAGGACGAGGGAGAGTTCCGTCAGCATGACGGTGTGGCGACGGTGATGATGAAGTTACCGGCGTAGAGCTTCTCCTAAGCACTACAACAATATGACCGAGCTGTGTAACTGTGGAGAGGGGCACCGCACACAGCTAAGAGAAGACTTGGTGTGTCTTTGGGGTGCCCCCTCCCACATATATAAAGGGGGGAGGAGAGGTGGCCGACCCAAGGGGGCGCGCCAGGTGTGGGGAGTCCTACTAGGACTCCCTAGTCCAAGTAGGATTCCCCTCTCCTTTTTCCTTTTTCGGAATAACAAAGAGGGAAACAGAGGAAGAGTAGGAGAGGGAAAGGGGGGTGCCGCCCCCACCCCTTGTCCAATTCGGATTGGTAAGGGGGTGCGCGCCACCTCCCTGGTCGGCCCTCTCTCCTCCACTAAGGCCCATGTGTGGCCCATTAACTTCCCAGGGGGTTCCGGTAACCCCCGGTACTCCGAAACTTATCTGATACTTCCCAAAACCATTCCGGTGTCTGAATATAACCTTCCAATATATGAATCTTCACCTCTCGACCATTTCAAGATTCCTCATCATGTCCGTGATCTCATCTGGGACTTCAAACAAACTTTGGTCATCAAATCACATAACTCATAATAAAAAATGTCATCGAACGTTAAGCGTGCGGACCCTACGGGTTCGAGAACTATGTAGACATGAACGAGACGCATCTCCAGTCAATAACCAATAGCGGAACCTACATGCTCATATTGTCTCATACTTATTCTACGAAGATCTTTATCGGTCAAACCGCATAACAACATACGTTGTTCCCTTTGTCATTGGTATGTTACTTGCCCGAGATTCGATCGTGGTATCATCATACCTAGTTCAATCTCGTTACCGGAAAGTCTCTTTACTCATTCCATCATGCATCATCATGTGACTAACTCATTAGACACATTGCTTGCAAGGCTCATAGTGATGATCATTACCGAGAGGGCCCAGAGATACCTCTCCGATACACGGAGTGACACATCCTAATATCGATCTATGCCAACTCAACAAACACCTGCAGAGCATCTTTATAATCACCCAGTTACATTGTGACATTTGATAGCACACAAGGTGTTCCTCCGGTATTCGGGAGTTGCGTAATCTCATAGTTAGAGGAACATGTATAAGTCATGATGAAAGCAATAGCAACAAAACTAAATGATCATTTATGCTAAGCTAACGGATGGGTCTTGTCCATCACATCATTCTCTAATGATGTGATCCCGTTCATCAAATGACAACACATGTCTATGGTCAGGAAACTTAACCATCTTTGATTAACGAGCTAGTCAAGTAGAGGCATACTAGGGACACTCTGTTTGTCTATGTATTCACACATGTATTAAATTTCCGGTTAATACAATTCTAGCATGAATAATAAGCATTATAATGATATAAGGAAATATAAATAACAACTTTATTATTGCCTCTAGGGCATATTTCCTTCAGTCTCCCACTTGCACTAGAGTCAATAATCTAGATTACATAGTAATGATTCTAACACCCATGGAGTCTTGGTGCTGATCATGTTTTTCCTGTGAGAGAGGCTTAGTCAACGGGTCTGCAACATTCAGATTTGTATGTATCTTGCAAATCTCTATGTCTCCCTCCTTGACTTGATCGCGGATGGAATTGAAGCGTCTCTTGATGTGTTTGGTTCTCGAAATCTGGATTCCTTCGCCAAGGCAATTGCTCCAGTATTGTCACAAAAGATTTTCATTGGACCCGATGCACTAGGTATGACACCTAGATCGGATATGAACTCCTTCATCCAGACTCCTTCATTTGCTGCTTCCGAAGCAGCTATGTACTCCGCTTCACATGTAGATCCCGCCACGACGCTCTGCTTGGAACTACACCAACTGACAGCTCCACCATTCAATATAAATATGTATCCGGTTTGTGACTTAGAGTCATCTGAATCAGTGTCAAAGCTTGCATCAACGTAACCGTTTACGATGAGCTCTTTGTCACCTCCATAAACGAGAAACATATCCTTAGTACTTTTCAGGAATTTCAGGATGTTCTTGACCGTTGTCCAGTGACCCACTCCTGGATTACTTTGGTACCTCCCTACTAAACTAATAGCAAGGCACACATCAGGTCTGGTAAACATCATTGCAAACATGATAGAACCTATGGCTAAGGCATAGGGAATGACTTTCATTTTCTCTCTATCTTCTGCAGTGGTCGGGCATTGAGTCTGACTCAACTTCACACCATGTAACACAGGCAAGAACCCTTTCTTTGACTGATCCATTTTGAACTTCTTCAAAACTTTATCAAGGTATGTGCTTTGTGAAAGTCCAATTAAGCGTCTTGATCTATCTCTATAGATCTTGATGCCTAATATATAAGCAGCTTCACCGAGGTCTTTCATTGAAAAATTCTTATTCAAGTATCCTTTTATGCTATTCGGAAATTCAGTATCATTTTCGATCAACAATATGCCATCCACATATAATATCAGAAATGCTACAGAGCTCCCACTCACTTTCTTGTAAATACAGGCTTCTCCAAAAGTCTGTATAAAACCATATGCTTTGATCACACTATCAAAGCATATACTCCAACTCCGAGAGGCTTGCACCAGTCCATAAATGGATCGCCGGAGCGTGCACACTTTGTTAGCACCTTTCGGATCGACAAAACCTTCTGGTTGCATCATATACAACTCTTCTTTACGATATCCATTAAGGAATGTAGTTTTGACATCCATTTGCCAAATTTCATAATCATAAAATGCGGCAATTGCTAATATCATTCGGATAGACTAAGCATCGTGATGTCGCTTAAAGCTACGTCGGTATTTCCTTAAAGAGAAAGGGATGATGTAGCACAACGGCGATGGGTATTTCCCTCAGATATGAAACCAAGGTTATCGAACCAGTAAACCAAGCAACACAACGTAAACATCCCTTGCACACAGATAACAAATCCTCGCAACCCGACGTGTTAAAGGGGTTGTCAATCCCTTTCGAGTAACGGTGCCAGAAATTGGTGCGTGGCGGGAGAAAGTTGTAATAGATTGAATAAATAGATCACAAATAAAATAAAGTGCAGAAAAGTATTTTTGGGTTTTTGGATTAATAGATCTAAAAATAAAAGCAAATAAAAATAGATCGCAAAGGCAAATATATGAGAAAGAAGACTCGGGGGCCGTAGATTTCACTAGTGGCTTCTCTCGAGAAAAATAGCAAACGGTGGGTAAACAAATTACTGTTGGGCAATTGATAGAACTTCAAATAATTATGACGATATCTAGGCAATGATCATTATATAGGCATCACGTCCAAGATTAGTAGACTGACTCCTGCCTGCATCTAGTACTATTACTCCACACATCGACCGCTATCCAGCATGCATCTAGTGTATTAAGTTCATGGAGAAATGGAGTAATGCAATAAAAATGATGACATGATGTAGACAAGATCTATCTATGTAGAGATAGACCCCATTGTTTTATCCTTAGTAGCAATGATACATACATGTCGTTTCCCTTTCTGTCACTAGGATCAAGCACCGTAAGATCGAACCCACTACAAAGAACCTCTTTCCATTGCAAGATAAATAGATCAAGTTGGCCAAACAAAACCCAAATATCAAAGAAGAAATACGAGGCTATAAGCAATCATGAATATAACAGATCAAAGAAACTCAAATAACTTTCATGGATATAAAAAGATATAACTAATCATAAACTCGAAGTTCATCAGATCCCAACAAACACACCACAAAAAGAGTTACATCATATGGATCTCCAAGAGACCATTGTATTGAGAATCAAGAGACAGAGAGAGATGAAACCATCTAGCTACTAACTACGGACCCGAAGGTCTACAAAGAACTACCCACGCATCATTGGAGAGGCACCAATGGAGGTGGTGAACCCCATCCAAGATGGTGTCTAGATTGGACCTCGTGGTTCTGGACTCTGCGGTGGCTGGATGTATATTTCGTCGATGCCTTTAGGGTTCTAGAAATATTGGGGTATTTATAGAGCAAAGAGGCGGTCCAGGGGGCACCCGAGGTGGGCACAACCCACCAGGGCGCGCCTGGGCCTCCCGGCGCACCCTGGTGGGTTGTGCCCCCCTCGGGGCACCCCCCAGGCGCAGCCAGGGCCCGTTGTGTTCCTTTTGGCCCATAAAATTCTCCGTAAAGTTTCGGGGCATTTGGACTCCGTCTGATATTGATTTTCTGCGATGTAAAAAACATTGAAAAAACAGCAACTGGCACTTGGCACTATGTCAATAGGTTAGTACCAAAAAATGATATAAAATGATTATAAAACATCCAAGATTGATAATATAACAGCATGGAACAATAAAAAATTGTAGATACGTTGGAGACGTATCAGCATCCCCAAGCTTAACTCCTACTCATCCTCGAGTAGGTAAGTGATAAAAACAGAATTTTTGATGTGGAATGCTGCCTATTATGTCATATCATATTCTTTTGTTTATAACATGGGCATTTGGACTTTTAGTTGTTCAAAGTAATAGTCTAGTTTTGACATGATAATTTAGATACTCAAGCATATCAACAAGCAACCATGTCTTTCAAAATATCAACGCTAAAATAAGTTATCCCTAGCCCATCATGCTCGAACATTGATCCATTCATGAAACACACTCGAATATTAGCTACACTCAATACTTAAGTATGATCATATTGCCCCCTAGTTAATGCATTTATAAGAGAAGATGGAGACTCAAAATAATAATTTCATAAAGTAAAAGAAAGGCCCTTCGCAGAGGGAAGTAGGGATTTGTAGAGGTGCCAGAGCTCAAAGCGAAAAAACTTAGAGATACAAACATTTTGGGAGGTGTATCCATCCCACTAACGAAAACGACTTAGAGTTCCCAATACTTTTCATGCTTAGATATATCATAAGCGGTTCCCAAACAGAAAATAAAGTTTATTCCTTTTTTCACCATACTTTCACTTTCCATGGCTAGCCGTATCCACGGTTGCCCTTCATACCAAGACTTTCCAAGGAATTTATTATTTGACAACACAAAGTAAATTCAATTTTTTTGCATTTCTGACTGGGCATCCCTAATACCTTTCCCTTACTCTCGTGCAATGACAAGTGAATAAACACTCATCTTGAATAACACATCTAACATGGAAAATATTAGCCACCCCGCATCGCTCCATGAGCGAAACAAACACATAAAAAGAGAAGTTTATTTTGAAAATTAGAGATGGAACATGCAAATTTGATTAGAACGTCAAAAGAATACCGCATATAGGTAGATATAGTGGACTCATGTGGCAAAACTGGGTTAAAGGTTTTTGGATGCACAAGTAGAGGTCATACTTAGTGCAAGATGAAGGCTAGCAAAAGATTGAGAAGTGACCAACCAAGAAACAGATAATCTCGTAAGCAAGCATTAAGCATAAATAACACCAAATAATGCACCACAAGTAGGATGTAATTTCATACTTTCGTACTTGCATAGGGAATCACAAACCTTAACACCAATATTCTTACTAGAGCATAATTACTCACCAACATAACTCACATATCACATCATCATATCTCAAAACTATTACTAAGAATCAAGTTTATTTTGTCCAATGATCTTCATGAAAGTTTTTATTATATCCTTCTTGGATATCTATCACTTTGGGACTAATTTTCATGTGTTGCTTTTGACAAGCTCCAACAAATATAAGTGAAGATCATGAGCATAATAAAATTTTCTTTCTCTCAAATTAATTTAAGTGAAGCAAGAGAGAATTTCTTGAAAATTTTACTAACTCTCAAATAAATCTAAGTGAAGCAAAATAGCATTCTTCAAAAATACTAAAGCACACCGCGCTCAAAAAGATATAAGTGAAGCACTAGAGCAAGTCCATTGCTCATAAAAATTTAAGTGAAGCATAGAGAGCAATTCTAACAAATCATGACATAATTTTGGCTCTCTCAAATAGGTGTGTCCAGCAAGGATTGATAACTTAAAACACAAAATAAAACAAGCAAAGACTCATATCATACAAGACACTCCAAGCAAAACACATATCATGTGACGAATAAAAATATAGTTTCAAGTAAAATACCGATGATCGTTGGAAAAAAGCGGGGGTGCCACTCGGGGGCATCCCCAAGCTTAGTTGGTTGCTCATTTTTGGATAATAGCTTGGGATGATAGGGAATCCCCAAGCTTAGGCTCTTCCATCCTTCCTTCATCCATCGTAAGATAACCCAAAACTTGAAAACTTCAATCACACAAAACTCAATAAAACCTTCATGAGATCTCTTAGTATAAGAATAATAAATCACTACTATATGTACTGTATCAAACCAATTCATATTTTGTTTTTGTATTATATCTACTTTATTCCAACTTTTCAATGGCAAAAACTCATTAAAGAAAACCATAGAGCCATCAAAATAAGCACAACAACACAAAGAAAATAGAATCTGTCAAAACAGAACAACCTGTAGAAATCTGACTATTTCGAATACTTCTGTAACTCCAAAAATTCTGAAAAAATTGGACGACCTGAGAAATTTTTATATTGATCAACTACAAGTGTAGTAGGTATTTTATCGCTCTCTGGTAAAAAATGGGAATTAATTTCGTGAGCATAAAAGTCTTTGTTCTTTCAGCAAGATCAAACAACTATCACCCAAGAAGATCCTAAAGGCTTTACTTGGCACAAACACTAATTAAAACACAAAAACACAATCATAATAGTAGAATAATTGTTTTAACACTCAAGGTCGGAAAGCAAAAAGAAAAAAGAAAGTCTGTTCATTGGGTTGCCTCCCAACAAGTGATATAGTTTTACGCCCTTAGCTAGGCATAACGCAAGGATCTAAGTTTTGTCATCTTTGGTTCGAGATCCATAAGATGCCCTCATGATTGATTCATAAGGTGGCTTAATTCTAGTTCTAGGAAAGTGTTCCATACCCTTCCTCAAAGGAAATTGGAACTTAATATTGCCTTCTTTCATATCAATCACGGCACCGATAGTGCGTAAAAATGGTATACCAAGAACAATTGGACAAGACGGATTGCAATCAATATCAAGAACAATAAAATCTATGGGCGCATATTTCCTATTTGCAAGAATAAGAACATCATTAATTCCTCCCATAGGATTTTTAATAGTAGAATCCGCCAAGTGCAAATTCAAAGAACATTCTTCAAGATTAGTAAGACCAAGCACATCACATAAAGATTTCGGAATTGTAGAAACACTAGCACCCAAAGTCACACAAAGCAAAACATTCATAATTTTTAATCTTGAATTTGATAGTAGGTTCCCATTCATCATGCAATTTTCTATGAATTGAAACTTCTAATTCCATTTTTTCTTCAAGAGCTTTCATCATAGCATCAACAATATGTTTAGTAAAAGCTTTATTTTGTTTATAAGAATTGGGAGAATTTTCATGGATTGCAACAAAGAAATACAATCAATCAAAGAGCAACTATCATAATTAAAGTCTTTGTAATCCAAAAGAGTGGCCACATCACTAGTTAAAATTTTGACCTCTCCAAACCCACTTTCATCAATTTTCTCAACAAGATTTTCACCCTCCGAAATATTGGGACGCCTTCTACCTAAAGTTGACTCTTCTCCAGTCCCTTTTTCATAAATCTTAACTTTACTAAACAAGGAATCAATAGAAGAAACACCAATCATTTTAAGATCTTCATCACTTTTGCTAAAGAAATCACTAGAAAACACTTTTTCTAAAAATTCGCTTTTAGCTGTAAGCATTGCGGTTCTTTTCTTACTTTCATCCATAGAAACATAAAGAGCTTTAATTGATTCATCTACTTTAGGCACAAAAATTTCCATCTCGATATTTTCCACATCATGAGCAATTCTACCAACACTTCTAGACAAATCATCAATCTTACTCAACTTTTCTTCTATGGAAGTGTTGAAAACTTTTTGAGTGTTGATAAATTCTTTAATATTATTCTCAAGATCAGAGGTGTTCCTATTATTATTATAAGATTGATTTCCATAGGAATTACCATAATTATTAGAGGAATTACTAGGAAAAGGCCTATGATTAAAATTACCTCTATAAGCATTGTTGTTGAAATTATTTCTAGAGATAAAGTTCACATCTATGGCATCACTATTTTTCTGAATCAAAGTAGACAAAGGCATATCATTAAGATCAATAGGAGCACTTATACTAGCAACCAATTTCACAAGAGCATCAACTTTTTCACTCAAAGAAGAAATTTCTTCAACCGAATTAACTTTTTTTACTAGTAGGATCTCTATCGGTATGCCATTGCGAATAATTTGCCATAATATTATCAAACAATTTGGTTGCTTCACCCAAAGTAATTTT
The DNA here is from genome assembly GCF_018294505.1 of Triticum aestivum. NCBI lineage: Eukaryota > Viridiplantae > Streptophyta > Magnoliopsida > Poales > Poaceae > Triticum > Triticum aestivum. The sequence continues at coordinate 313,566,693 of NC_057806.1, read as the reverse complement.
CATAAAAGTACCACCCGCGGCGGAATCTAAAAGATTACGAGAAACAAAATTCAACCCCGCATAAAAATTTTGTATGATCATCCAAAGATTTAACCCATGAGTTGGGCAATTCCTTAGCATCATTTTCATCCTTTCCCAAGATTGTGCAACATGCTCATGTTCAAGTTGCTTGAAATTCATGATCTAGGTTCTAAGGGAAATAATTTTTGCGGGAGGAAAATACTTAGTGATAAAAGCATCTTTGCACTTATTCCAAGAATCGATACTATTGTGAGGCAAAGAAGAGAACCAATTTTTTGTAGAATCACGCAAGGAAAACGGAAATAATTTCATTTTACCACATCATTGTCCACATATTTTTTCTTTTGAATATCGCATAATTCCACGAAGGTATTAAGATGGGATGCGACATCCTCATTAGAAGTACCGAAAAATTGATCTTTCATAACGAGATTCAACAAAGCAATATTAATATCACAAGACTCCGCACTAGCGGCGGGACCAGCAATCGGAGTGCCAATAAAATCATTGTTGTTGGTATTTGAGAAATCACATAACTTGGTCTTCTCTTGAGTCATGATGACCACACAACAAGATTGCACTCAAAAACAGATCCGGCAAGAAAACGGCGAACGGAAAAGAGAGGCGGATAAAACGGGAAATTTTTGTGTAGTGGGGGAGAGGAAAACGAGAGGCAAATGGCAAATAATGAAAATTGCAAGGAGATGAGATTTGTGATTAGGAACCTGGTATATGTTGAAGATCCTCCCCGGCAACAGCGTCAGAAATTCCTTTTGATGTCGCTTGAAGCTACGTTGGTATTTCCCCAAAGAGGAAGGGATGATGCAGCACAGCGGCGGTAGGTATTTCCCTCAAATATGAAACCAAGGTTATCGAACCAGTAGGAGAACCAAGAAACACAACGTAAACAACCCCTGCACACAGATAACAAATCCTCGCAACCCGACGTGTTAAAGGGGTTGTCAATCCCTTTCGGGTAACGGTGCCAGAAATTGGTGTGTGACGGGAGAAAGTTGTAATAGATTGAATAAATAGATTGCAAATAAAATAAAGTGCAGCAAACTATTTTTAGGTTTTTGGATTAATAAATCTAAAAATAAAAGCAAATAAAAATAGATTGCAAAGGCAAATATATGAGAAAGAAGACCCGGGGCCCGTAGGTTTCACTAGTTGCTTCTCTCGAGAAAAATAGCAAACGGTGGGTAAACAAATTACTGTTGGGAAATTGATAGAACTTCAAATAATTATGACGATATCCAGGTAATGATCATTATATAGGCATCACGTCCAAGATTAGTAGACCGACTCCTGCCTGCATCTACTACTATTACTCCACACATCGATCGCTATCCAGCATGCATCTAGTGTATTAAGTTCATGGAGAAACGGAGTAATGCAATAAGAATGATGACATGACATAGACAAGATCTATCTATGTAGAGATAGACCCCATCGTTTTATCCTTAGTAGAAATGATACATACGTGTCATTTCCCTTTCTGTCACTAGGATCAAGCACCGTAAGATTGAACCCACTACAAAGCACCTCTTCCCATTGCAAGATAAATAGATCAAGTTGGCCAAACAAAACCCAAATATCGGAGAATAAATACGAGGCTATAAGCAATCATGCATATAAGAGATCAAAGAAACTCAAATAACTTTCATGGATATAAAAAGATATAACTGATCATAAACTCGAAGTTCATCAGATCCCAACAAACACACCGCAAAAAGAGTTACATCATATGGATCTCCATGAGACCATTGTATTGAGAATCAAGAGAGAGATATTAAGCCATATAGCTACTAACTACGGTCCTGAAGGTCTACAAAGAACTACTCACGCATCATCGGAGAGGCACCAACGGAGGTGGTGAACCCCATCTGAGATGGTGTCTAGATTGGATCTGGTGGTTCTGGACTTTGCGGCGGCTGGATGAATATTTCTTCAATGCCTTTAGGGATCTGGAAATATTTGGATATTTATAGAGCAAAGAGGCAATCCGGGGGGCACCCGAGGTGGGCACAACCCACCAGGGCGCGCATGGGCCTCCTGGCGCGTCCTGGTGGGTTGTGCCCCCCCTCGGGACACCCCCGAGGCATAGCCAGGGCCCGTTGTGTTCCTTCTGGACCATAAAAATTCTCTGTAAAGTTTCGGGGCATTTGGAATCTGTCTGATATTGATTTTCTGTGATGTAAAAAACATGGGAAAACAGCAAGTGACATTTGGCACTATGTCAATAGGTTAGTACCAAAAAATGATATGAAATGACTATAAAATGATTATAGAACATCCAAGATTGATAATATAACAGCATGGAACAATCAAAAATTATAGATACGCTGGATTCGTATCACATCGCTATGGGTGAGAAGGTCTCACCGTAGTCAACTCCTTGAACTCGTCGAAACCTTTCGCAACAAGTCGATATTTGTAGACAGTAACATTAACATTAGCGTCAGTCTTCTTCTTAAGGATCCATTTATTTTCTATTGCTTGCCGATCATCGGGCAAGTCAACCAAAGACCACACTTTGTTCTCATACATGGATCCCATCTCAGATTTCATGGCCTCAAGCCATTTTGCGGAATCTGGGCTCATCATCACTTCCTCATAGTTTGTAGGTTCATCATGGTCATGTAAAATGACCTCCAGAATAAGATTACTGTACCACTCTGGTGTGGATCTTACTCCGGATGACCTACGAGGTTTGGTAGTAACTTGATCAGAAGTTTCATGATCATCATCATTAGCTTCCTCACTAATTGGTGTAGGAATCACTGGAACTGATTTCTGTGATGAACTACTTTCCAATTCAGGAGAAGGTACAATTACCTCATCAAGTTCTACTTTCCTCCCACTCACTTATTTCGAGAGAAACTCCTTCTCTAGAAAGGATCCATTCTTAGCAACGAATATCTTGCCTTCGGACCTATGATAGAAGGTGTATCCAACAGTCTCCTTTGGGTATCCTATGAAGACACATTTCTCCGATTTGGGTTTGAGATTATCAGGTTGGAGCTTTTTCACATAAGCATCGCAGCCCCAAACTTTAAGAAATGACAACTTGGGTTTCTTTCCAAACCAAAGTTCATATGGTGTCGTCTCAACAGATTTAGATGGTGCCCTATTTAACGTGAATGCAGTCATCTCTAAAGCACAACCCCAAAATGATAGCGGCAAATCAGTAAGAGACATCATAGATCGCACCATATCTAATAAAGTGCGGTTACGACATTCGGACAAACCATTACGATGTGGTGTTCTAGATGGCGTGAGTTGCGAAACTATTCCACATTGTTTCAAATGGAGACCAAACTCATAACTCAAATATTCACCTCCACGATCAGATGGTAGAAATTTTATTTTCTTGTTATGATGATTTTCCACTTCATTCTGAAATTCTTTGAACTTTTCAAATGTTTCAGACTTATGTTTCACCAAGTAGATATACCCATATCTACTCAAATCATCTGTGAAGGTCAGAAAATAATGATACCCGCCGCGAGCATCAACACTCATTGGACTGCATACATCAGTATGTATTATTTCCAACAAGTCTGTTGCTCGCTCCATTGTTCCGAAGAACGGAGTCTTAGTCATCTTGCCCATGAGGCATGGTTCGCAAGCATCAAGTGATTCAAAAAGTCCATCGGCATGGATTTTCTTCATGTGCTTTACACCAATATGACCTAAACGGCAGTGCGACAAATAAGTTGCACTATCATTATTAAACTTGTATCTTTTGGCTTCAATACTATAAATATGTGTATCACTACTATTGAGATTCAACAAAAATAGACCACTCATCAAGGGTGCATGACCATAAAAGATATTACTCATATAAATAGAACAACCATTATTCTCTGATTTAAATGAATAACCGTCTTGCATCAAACAAGATCCAGATATAATGTTCATGCTTAACGCTGGCACCAATTAACAATTATTTAGGTCTAAAACTAATCCCGAAGGTAGATGTAGAGGTAGCGTGCCGACAGCGATCACATCGACTTTGGAACCATTTCCCACGCGCGTCGTCACCTCGTCCTTAGCCAATCTTCGTTTAATCCGTAGCCCTGTTTCGAGTTGCAAATATGAGCAACAGAACCAGTATCAAATACCCAAGCGCTACTACGAGCATTAGTAAGGTACACATCAATAACATGTATATGAAATATACCTTTCACTTTTCCATTCTTCTTATCTGCCAAATACTTCGGGCAGTTCCACTTCCAGTGACCAGTCCCTTTGCAGTAGAAGCACTCGGTCTCAAGCAACTTGGGATTCTTCACTTGAGTAACAACTTGCTTGTCGTTCTTCTTGAGGTTCCCCTTCTTCCATTTTCCCTTCTTCTTGAAACTAGTGGTCTTGTTAACCATCAACACTTTATGCTCCTTCTTGATTTCTACCTCCACAACCTTTAGCATCGCGAAGAGCTCGGGAATTGTCTTATCCATCCCTTGCATAATATAGTTCATCACGAAGCTTTAGTAGCTTGGTGGCAGTGATTGAAGAACTCTGTCGATGACACTATCATCAGGAAGATTAACTCCCATTTGAGTCAAGTGGTTGTGGTACCCAGACATTCCGAGTATATGTTCACTGACAGAACTATTCTCCTCCATCTTGCAGCTGTAGAACTTATTGGAGACTTCATATCTCTCAATCCAGGCATTTGCTTGAAATATTAACTTCAACTCCTGGAACATCTCATATGCTCCATGATGTTCAAAACATTGTTGAAGTCCCGGTTCTAGGCCGTAAAGCATGGCACACTGAACTATCGAGTAGTCATCAGCTTTGCTCTGCCAGACATTCATAACGTCCGGAGTTGCTCCTGCAGTGGGTCTTGCAACTAGCGGTTCTTCCAGGACGTAATTCCTCTGTGAAGCAATGAGGATAATCCTCAAGTTACGAACCCAGTCCGTGTAGTTGCTACCATCATCTTTCAACTTAGCTTTCTCTAGGAACGCATTAAAATTCAAAGGAACGGTAGCACGGGCCATTGATCTACAACAACATAGATATGCAAAATACTATTAGGTACTAAGTTCATGATAAATAAAAGTTCAATTAATCATATTACTTAAGAACTCCCACTTAGATAGACATCTCTCTAGTCATATAAATGATCACGTGATCCATATCAACTAAACCATGTCCGATCATCATGTGAGATGGAGTAGTTTTCAATGGTGAACATCACTATGTGTAGCGACCAGACCCCAAACATTCTGATCTCTGTGCTCCGGTGTCATCCCTGGATCAGTAATGCTGACACCACACAGTACTCGGAGGATTTATAGCAGAGTAGCAATCACACACTTATTACATCGAGTGTCTCAAAAGAGAACTTATTACAATAAATATGGCTTAAGGCCATCTAATAACGATAACAACGGAAGGCTTGGAAGATAAGTGAGTCCATCAACTCCAACGGCATCACTGAGTATAGAACCACGACCTAAAAACTCCTTAATCGTCGTTTGAAAAGTCTGCAACATTAACGTTGCAACCCGAAACGGGTCAGCACATGGAATATGCTGGCAATGTAACACATAGAGAGTAATGGAATGAAACAGCTACACTATGTGCATATTTGGCTGGTGGAAAGCTCTATGGTTACAGTTTTGCGTAAAGCCAATTTTTCCCTACTTCAAAGGAATAAATTTATTTAACTATCATGGTAGTTGTTAAACATTGAGAATGCTTGACAGCATTCTCAATCCAAATTAAGCATCATCATTAAACAAAACCCAACAAAATTAATTTAGAGTAACATGTCGAGATTCACACGATAATCCAAGTACTAGATACTCAAGATGTCCATAACCGGGGACACAGCTAACCATGATTAGTTTGTTACACTCTGCAGAGGTTTGCGCACTTTTCCCCACAAGACTCGATCGCCTCCATTTGGTTTCTCGCACTACATGGTGTTTGAGAAGACGGATGACCGAGACGTAGTCTTTCAGAAGTGCTAGCACCTTACGATTGGGTAGACCGTATCACCTACATCCCCTACATCTGCTAGTCTACCACTGTAAGAGTTCGCACAACTTAGTCAACTATGCTAGAGCCCATAATAGCTTGTGGCTGCACACGGAAGTTTCTAGTATGAATAGTCTCATGATCCCTTTGAGCCTGGGTGGCGGTCCAAAAGAAAACAGGCATGTCCTGGAATACCCAGGTGCCTCAATCCACCCAGATGTGTGTTTAAGTTGCCACCTTAGATAAACCATTAATTATCAATCTCACATCTGTCATGGATATCACTCACCCAATCCATGTCTACTAGCATAGCATGGCATAATAAGCAAACGTAGAAGTAACTCCCAAAGGTTTGATAATAACAGGTAATAGGTACTACCTCATCTACTTCCCATCCCACAATTTAATTAGATCCTAATCATGCAATGTGTGAGGATTGATCTAATGCAATAAAACTGGGTAGTAGAAAGGTATGATCAAAGTGTTACTTGCCTTGCTGATGATCCGCGGAACCTAATGATTCGAAGTAACAAGCGGCGCACTCCGGGTACTCTATCGCGAACAAACAAACAAGCATACAATAAGTACTCATCTAATGCATAGGTAAAACTCAGATAACAGATCTAACCAGAAGGTTCATCTTAAGAACTCCGGTTGGCAAAAAGAATCAAATCGAACGAAGCAACGAAAGTCAAACGGCAAAAGAAAACAACTTCGTTCTAGTAATCTGGATCTAGGGCAAATTTTACAGTAGCAAAACCTTGTTTAAGTTGGTTAAACGGATAGAGGGTTTCGAGACGAAACTCTAGGCGCTTGAATTGCCTGATTCCGATAAACGAGCGAAAAGTTATACTAAAACGAAAATCGGATCAGGAATCGCGATAAGAAAAATCGCGGATTTAATCCGAGAAAAAGAAAAACATCGAACGCTCGCTATTTAAATAAACCGGAAAAACTGATCTATTTAAAAAACCGAAACTAAAGAAGCCGACAAAAACCGATTTTTTTTAAACGACGGCACGAAAAACGAGGCGCGGCGAACCTCAGCGGCGGCGGACGACGGCGGCGGCGGCGGAAGACGGCGGCGGCGGCGGACGACGGCGGCGGCGGCGGTGGCTTGGGGCGGCTTGGGGCGGATTAGGGTTTCCCCCCGGGGCTGGGCCTCGGCTTATAAAGCCCTCCCGGGCCAGTGTCCAGGTCGGACATGGCCCGTTAAGTCGGTTCGCATTTTTTTAAAAAAATTAATCCATTCAGAAAAAATAAAAAGAAATACTAAACGGACTCCAAAAATTTCGAAATAAATTTTCACGGGCTTCTAAAACCAAGCCACACAAGGTGAACATTTATTTGGGACCTAAATGCAATTTTGAAAAACGCACATTTTTCCTAAATTGAAATAAAACACCGAAAAACTCCGAAATAAAATCTTATTTGATTTTATTATTAAATCCTCAATATTTCTTTATTTTGGGAAAGTCATTTTATTCCCTCTCTCATATTTTTTGTAATAGAAATAATTGATGATAAAATAAATAAAATCAAATGATCCTATTCTCAAAATTTGAGAAAACTCAAATATGAAAATAACGAAATCCCCAACTCTCTCCGTGGGTCATTGAATTGCGTAGAATTTCTAGGATCAACCAAAATGCAAAATAAAATATGATATGCATGATGATCTAATGTGTAACATTCCAAATTGAAAATTTGGGATGTTACACTATGTTGATCATATCTACTATATGATTCACGTTCGACCTTTCGGTCTTAGTGTTCTGAGGCCATATCTGCATATACTAGGCTCGTCAAGTTTAACCCAAGTATTTTGTGCATGCAAAATTGGCTTGCACCCGTTGTACGTGAACATAACGCTTATCACACCCAATCATCACGTGGTGTCTCGGCACAGCGAACTATAGCAACGGTGCATACTCAGGGAGAACACTTATACCTTGAAATTTAGTGAGAGATCATCTTATAATGCTACCACCGTACTAAGCAAAATAAGATGCATAAAAGATAAACATCACATGCAATCAAAATAAGTGATATGATATGGCCATCATCATCTTATGCCTTTGATCTCCATCTCCAAAGCACCGTCATGATCACCATTGTCACCGGCTTGACACCTTGATCTCCATGGTAGCATCGTTGTCATCTCGCCAACTATTGCTTCTACGACTATCGCTACCGCTTAGTGCTAAAGTAAAGCATTACATGGCGATTGCATTTCATACAATAAAGCGACAACCATAAGGCTCCTTCCAGTTGTCGATAACGGTTACAAAACATGATCATCTCATACAGCAATTTATATCTCATCACGTCTTGACCATATCACATCACAACATGCTCTGCAAAAACAAGTTAGACGTCCTCTACTTTGTTGTTGCAAGTTTTATGTGGCTGCTGCGGGCTTCTAGCAAGAACCGTTCTTACCTGCGCATCAAAACCACAACAATTTTTCGTTAAGTGAGTTGTTTTAACATTCAACAAGGACCGGGCGTACACTGGTACGCGTCGGTGCTATACAAACGGTTTTTAACCCCTTTGCGCGACAGCATTTGGAACCGTCGCCTAGTGAGTGTGGGCGATAGGGGGGGTCCTTACCACACGACCCAGAAACCGTCGGGGATATGGCCCTCCTCGCACACACGCTCGGCAAAATGAGGTCGTGTGTGACCGGCGAGCGCTTACGGAAATACGTACAGCAGAGCTAAAAAATACAATTATACAGGCGACATTGTTTTTGGTCGCAAGTACATCCCACACAGTCAGTCCCCCCTAAACATTTCCGTTCATATATACATCCCACACAGTCGCTCCAAGGAAAACGTTTCCATTCATAGGTACATCACGCACAATTTTTCCCGTTAAATTGTTTGCGTTATTGAATGTATCACACATGGTTCGTAGAAGAAACTGTGTGGCAAAGGTTGTCCATCACACACAATTTTTATGTGGTAAACATTTGCGCTAGGTGGCCTAACGCAAACAGTTTTCAAGAGAAAGTCGTGTGTGATCGTTCATTGATCCAACACGGTTTATTCCTAGAAATTGTGTGTGTTGCCTCGGTCATCGCCCACGGTATTTTTTCAATAACCATTTACAATAGCAAAACCCAATTAGCAGGCTAATTGCCCTATTATTAATAATCCATTTATTAATCTAATTGACATTCATATTAAGCACATAATATATTTCATTTCCATATTAAGGAAACAGAATTTCATAATTGAAATACATCAGAGTACAACATGATATAGCTTCAGCACTCAGCTACCCCATTACACAACTCCACCAGTACCAAGTTTCACATGCAACATGTAGAACCTTTCGAAATTAGCATCATATATGGTATATAGATAGATGCATCTCATGTGGAAAACTGCTGAAGCGGAAGGCGAATATTGAGCCTTCATTCATGTTGAAGGTCTTTGCAACTTTAGGCCAGTGCCTGTGGATGATTGATCGTCCGTCCGTCGTCCTCTTTAGGAACACTTCAATATTGAACCGTGGGTGTTGTATGAAAACCTTCCTCGCCTCCTGACCATAGAGGTGGTTTGAGAGGTAATCATCAGTGAACTACTTTGGAAGGGCTTGAAAACAAGGATGTGCATAAATATCTTCTCTATATTGGAAATGGGGCAAAGGAATAAAAAGGCATGGTATAATAGTTAGTACCATCTTGTAGTGAACAGATGTCTTCTTTATTGTGCACACAAAGATCTTGTTGTTTTTTGTCGCTAATTTCTTTATCCTAACAATCTTTCTGAGTTTCTTGACTTGACTGATATTCATGGACAACTCATTCCCCATATGCAAAAAGGGTCGAACAGTCGGTCAAAACCTCTGACGGCAGGACCTACATGTGGAAGACCAAATTGTTAAAAACCTAAATATTAGAATGGTTCCTGCAATTGCACAATAATGTGCTATTAGACAACGGACCATGCACGTGCTAACCTCGATTGTAAACCTTAGTGCTTTCCATTGTTTCCCTGCAACACATATAAGGTAGTTAGTCATCAGGTTAAGTAAGGGTTCGCATGCTATCAGTAAAATATGTTGATGAAAAATAAGCACATTGCAGATTCATCAGATTAATTCAAGCCACATGGAAAACCCATTTATCCAAACCAAGCATGATTAAGAACTAGGAAATATAGCACTTGTATATGTTTCTCATGTATTAAGTGCAACCAAATTCAATTTATTCCTCACATGCACAACTATACAAAATTCTACCCATGACAATTGGACATCGCATTGCAGAATTGAACCAAGCAGTTAGCTAAACACCACAACAAATGAACCAAACATTAACTGAGCACCACATTGCACAACATAACATACTCCTAATAGAAGATCAGAGAGTTAACCAAACCAAGCATGCTTAACAACTTAGAAATATAGCAAATGTATTTTTTCTCATGTATTTACTACAGCCAAATTCAATTTATTCCTCACATGGTATACAATAACAGAACGCACCCACAACAATTAAACATCGCATTGCAGAATTAAACCAAACAGCCAACCGCATCGCGTCGACGGTGGCCACGATAGCGAGGTGCTCCTCCAAGATCTGGGGGTCAACACGAATGGTAGCCATTGCTACCTCTTGAGCATGCGTTGGTTTTTCCCTTGAAGAGGAAAGGGTGATGCAGCAAAGTAGCGTGAGTATTTTCCTTAGTTTTTGAGAACCAAGGTATCAATCTAGTAGGAGACAACGCACAAGTCACCTAGTACCTGCACAAACAATCAAGAACGGCGCAACCAACACGATAAAGGGGTTGTCAATCCCTTCACGGTCACTTGCGAAAGTGAGATCTGATAGAGATAGTAAGATAAATATTTTTGGTATTTTGTTGTATAGATTGGAAAGTAAAGATTGCAAAATAATAAACGAGATGCGATAATAAAACAGATGCAATATAATAAGAAAGAGACCCAGGGGCCATAGGTTTCACTAGTGGCTTCTCTCATGATAGCATGTATTATGGTGGGTGAACAAATTACTGCCGAGCAATTGATAGAAAAGTGCATAGTTATGAAGATATCTAAGGCAATGATCATGAATATAGGCATCATGTCTGTGTCAAGTAGATCGAAACAATTCTGCATCTACTACCATTACTCCACACATCGAACGCTATCCAGCATGCATCTAGAGTAATGAGTTCATAAGAACAGAGTAACGCTTTAAGCAAGATGACATGATGTAGAGGGATAAACTCAAGCAATATGACATAAACCCCATCTTTTTATCCTCGATGGCAACAATACAATACGTGCCTTGCTGCCCCTTCTGTCACTGGGAAAGGAAACCGCAAGATTGAACCCAAAGCTAGGCACTTCTCCCATTGCAAGAAAGATCAATCTAGTAGGCCAAACTAAACCAATAATTCGAAGAGACTTGCAAAGATATCAAATCATGCATATAAGAATTCAGAGAAGAACCAAATAATATTCATAGATAATCAAGTTCATAAACCAACAATTCATCGGATCTCGGCAAACAACCGCAAAAGAGTATTACATCGAATAGATCTCCAAGAACATCGAGAGAACTTTGTATTGAAGATCAAAGAGAGAGAAGAAGCCATCTAGCTAATAACTACGGACCCGAAGGTCTGTGGTAAACTACTCACGCTTCATCGGAGAGGCTATGGTGTTGATGTAGAAGCCCTCCATGATTGATTCCCCCTCCGGCAGATCGCTGGAAAAGGCCCCAAGATGGGATCTCACGGGTGCAGAAGGTTGTGGCGGTGGAAAAGTGGTTTCGTGGCTCCCCTGATGTTTCTAGGGTATAAGAGTATATATAGGCGAAAGAAGTACGTCGGTGGAGCTCCGTGGGGCCCACTAGGGTGGGGGCGTGCCTACCCCCCTGGGCACGCCTACCGCCCCAGGGCGCGCCCTCCTATCTCGTGGCCGCCTCACGGAGTTCCAGACTTCCACTCCAAGTCTCCTGGTTTGATTTCGGTCCAAGAAAGATCTTCGCGAAGGTTTCATTCCGCTTGGTATTCCTTTTCTGCGAAACACTGAAATAGGCAAAAAAAATAGAAACTGGCCCTGGGCCTCCGGTTAATAGGTTAGTCCCAATAATAATATAAAAGAGCCTATTAAAGCCAATTAAACATCCAAATAGATAATATAATAGCATGGAACAATAAAAAATTATAGATATGTTGGAGGCGTATCAAGCATCCCCAAGCTTAATTCTTGGTCGTCCTTGAGTAGGTAGATTATAAAAACAGAATTTTTGATGTGGAATGCTACCTAACATATTTATCAATGTAATTTTCTTTATTGTGGCATGAATGTTTAGATCCGAAAGATTCAAGACAAAAGTTTAATATTGACATAAAAATAATAATACTTCAAGCATACTAACAAAGTAATTATGTCCTCTCAAAATAGCATGGCCAAAGAAAGTTCATCCCTACAAAATCATATAGTTTGGTCATGCTCCATCTTTGTCACACAAAATACTCAAATCATGCACAACCCCGATGACAAGCCAAGCAATTGTTTCATACTTTAGTAATCTCAAACATTTTCAACTTCACGCAATACATGAGCGTGAGCCATGGACATAGAACTATAGGTGGAATAGAGTGGTGGTTGTGGAGAAGACAAAAAGGAGGAAGATGGTCTCACATCAACTAGGCGTATCAATGGGCTATGGAGATGCCCATTAATAGATGTCAATGTGAGTGAGTAGGGATTGCCATGCAATGGATGCACTAGAGCTATAAATGTATGAAAGCTCAACAAAAGAAACTAAGTGGGTGTGCATCCAACTTGCTTGCTCACGAAGACCTAGGGCATTTGAGGAAGCCCATCATTGGAATATACAAGCCAAGTTCTATAATGAAAAATTCCCACTAGTATATGAAAGTGAAAAAATAAGAGACTCCCTATCATGAAGATCATGGTGCTACTTTGAAGCACAAGTGTGGAAAAAAAGGATAGTAGCATTGTCCCTTCTCTCTTTTTCTCTCATTTTTTCTTTTCTCTCTTTTTTGGGCCTTCTTTTTTTGGCCTTTCTCTTTTTTTATTTCCTCACATGGGACAATGCTCTAATAATGATGATCATCACACTTCTATTTATTTACAACTCAAAGATTACAACTCGATACTTAGAACAAAAAAATGACTCTATATGTCTGCCTACGGCGGTGTACCGGGATGTGCAATGAATCAAGAGTGACATGTATGGAAAAAAATTATGAATGGTGTCTTTGCCACAAATACGATGTCAGCTACATGATCATGCAAGGCAATATGACAATGATGGAGCGTGTCATATAAACGGAACGGTGGAAAGTTGCATGGCAATATATCTCGGAATGGCTATGGAAATGCCATAATAGGTAGGTATGGTGGTTGTTTTGAGGAAGGTAAATGGTGGGTTCATGGTACCGGCCAAAGTTGCGCGGTACTAGAGAGGCTAGCAATGGTGGAAGGGTGAGAGTGCGTATAATCCATGGACTCAACATTAGTCATAAAGAACTCACATACTTATTGCAAAAATCTACAAGTCATCAAAAACCAAGCACTACGCACATGCTCCTAGGGGGTAGATTGGTAGGAAAAGACCATCGCTCGTCCCCGGCCGCCACTCATAAGGAAAACAATCAAAGAAATACCTCATGCTTCAAATTTGTTACACAACGGTTACCATACGTGCATGCTACGGGACTTGCAAACCTCAACACAAGTATTTATCAAATTCACAACTACTCCACTATCATGACTCTAATATCACCATCCTCATGTCTCAAAACAATCATCAAGTACCAAACTTCTCCTACTATTCAACGCACTTTATATGAAAGTTTTTATTATACCCATCTCGGATGCCCATCATATTAGGACTAATTTTATAACCAAAGCAAATTGCCATGTTGTTCTAAAAGACTCTCAAAATAATATAAGCGAAGCATGATAGATCAATAATTTCTATAAAATAGAACCACCACCGTGCTCTAAAAAGATATAAGTGGAGTACTAGAGCAAAATTATCTAGCTCAAAAGATATAAGTGAAGCACATAGAGTATTCTAATAAATTCCGATTCATGTGTGTCTCTCCCAAAAGGTGTGTACAGCAAGGATGATTGTGGTAAACTAAAAGGCAAAGACTCAAATCATACAAGACGCTCCAAGCAAAACACATTTCATGTGGTGAATAAAAATATAACCTCAAGTAAAGTTACCGATAGACGAAGACAAAAGAGGGGATGCCTTCCGGGGCATCCCCGAGCGTAGGCTTTTGTTTGTCCTCGAATTTTACCTTGGGGTGCATTGGGCATACCCAAGCTTAGGCTATTTCCACTACTTGTTCCAAAATCCATCAAATCTTTACCCAAAAACTTGAAAACTTCACAGCACAAAACTCAACAGAAAATCTTGTGAGCTCCGTTAGTATAAGAAAATAAACCACCACCTTAAGGTATTGTAATTAACTCATTGTTTATTTATATTGGTGTTAAACCTACTGTATTCCAACTTCTCTATGGTTCATACCCCCCCGATACTAGCCATAGATTCATCAAAATAAGCAAACAACACGCGAAAAACAGAATCTGTCAAAAACAGAATAGTCTGTAGCAATTTGTACGTTTCGAATATTTCTGTAACTCCAAAAATTATTAAAAATTAGGAAGACCAGAACAATTTGTATATTGATCTACTTCAGTTGGAATTGGTATTTTATCGCTCTCTGATAAAGAACTAAAATTATTTTCGTGAGCACATACTTTCTGTTTTTATCAGCAAGATCAAACAACAATCACCCAAGAAGATCCTAAAGGCTTTACTTGGCACAAACACTAATTAAAACATAAAAAACACAATCATAACAGAGGCTAGATAAATTATTTATTACGAAATAGGAACAAAAAGTAAATAACAAAAATAAAATTGGGTTGCCTCCCAACAACGCTATCGTTTAATGCCCCTAGCTAGGCATAAAAGCGAGAATAGATCTAGGTATTGTCATCTTTGACATGCAATCCATAAGTGTCTCTCATAATAGATTCATAAGGCAATTTAATTTTCTTCATAGGAAAGTGTTCCATGCCTTTCCTTAACAGAAATTGGAATCTAATATTTCCTTCTTTCATGTCAATAATTGCACCAATCGTTCTAAGGAAAGGTCTACCAAGAATAATAGGACATGTAAGATTGCAATCTATATCAAGAACAATTAAATCTACGGGCACATAATTCCTATTTGCAACAATAAGAACATCATTAATTCTTCCCATAGGTTTCTTAATGGTGGAATCCGCAAGATGCAAATTTAAAGAACAATCATCAAATTCACGGAAACCTAGCACATCGCACAAAGCTTTTGGAATCGTGGAAGCACTAGCACCCAAATCACATAAAGCATAGCATTCATAATATTTAATCTTAATTTTAATAGTAGGTTCCCACTCATTATAAAGATTTCTAGGGATAGAAACTTCTAGTTCAAGCTTTTCTTCATAGGATTGCATTAAAGCATCGACGATATGTTTAGTAAAAGCTTTATTTTGATCATAAGCATGAGGAGAATTTAAAATGGAGTGCAACAAGGAAATACAATCTATCAAAGAGAAATTATCATAATTAAATTCCTTGAAATCCAAAATACTGGGTTCATTGCTATGTAATGTTTTGACCTCTTCAATCCCACTTTTATTAATTTTTGCATCAAGATCTAAAAACTCTGAATCATTGGGACGCCTTTTAGCTAAAGTTGACTCATCTACAGTCCCATATTTATAAAGATTCGTACTGGAAAACAAAGATTTAATAGGAGACACATCAATCAGTTTTAGATATTCATCATTATTATCATGAAAACTAGAAGAACACGCTTTCACAAAACAATCTTTTTAGCACGCTTCCTAGCGATTCTTTCTTTGCACTGATAAATGGAATTCTCATGACTTTGAGAGACTCATTGATATCATGTTTAGATGGAATAGATCTAAGTTTCAAAGAATCAACATCAAGAGAAATTCTATCCATGTTCCTAGCCAACTCATCAATCTTAAGCAATTTTTCTTCAACTAAAGCATTGAAATTCTTTTGCGAATTCATAAATTCTTTAACACTAGTCTCAAAATTAGAGGGCATCTTATTAAAATGTCCATAAGATTTGTTGTAGGAATTACCATAATTATTAGAGGTTACTAGGAAACGGCCTAGAATTAAAGTTTCCCCTATACACATTGTTACCAAAATTATTCCTACCAACAAAATTCACATCCATAGGCTCATTATTATTCTCAATCAAAGTGGACAAAGGCATATCATTAGGATCGGAAGCAACACTTTTATTAGCAAACAATTTCATAAGTTCATCCATCTTTCCACTCAAAACATTAATCTCTTCAATCGCATGAACCTTTTTACTAGTGAATCTTTCGGTGTGCCATTGAGAATAATTAACCATAATATTATCTAGGAGTT
The DNA here is from genome assembly GCF_018294505.1 of Triticum aestivum. Classification (NCBI taxonomy): domain Eukaryota; kingdom Viridiplantae; phylum Streptophyta; class Magnoliopsida; order Poales; family Poaceae; genus Triticum; species Triticum aestivum. The sequence continues at coordinate 313,550,201 of NC_057806.1, read as the reverse complement.
TAGTAGCTTCTCCTAAAGTGATTTCCATAAAAGTGCCTCCCGCTGCCGAATCTAAAAGATTTCTAGAAGCAAAATTCAATCAGGCATAATTTTTTTGTATAATCATCCACAAATTCAAACCATGTGTAGGGAAATTGCGTATCATTAATTTCATCCTTTCCCGAGCTTGTGCAAAATGCTCATGATCAAGTTGCTTAAAATTCATAATATCGTTCCTAAGGGAGATGATCTTAGTAGGAGGAAAACACTTAGAGATAAAAGCATCTTTGCACTTATCCCATGAATCAATACTATTTTTAGGCAAATAAGAGAATGAAGTTTTAGCACGATCTCTAAGCGAAAACGGAAATAGCTTCAATTTAACAATATCATTGTCCACATCTTTCTTCTTTTGCATATCACACAAATCAACAAAGTTGTTTAGATGGATAGCGGCATCTTCACTAGGAAGGCTAGAAAATTGATCTTTCATAACAAGATTCAACAAAGCGGTATTAATTTCACAAGATTCGGCATCGGTAGTAGGAGCAATCAGAGTGCTAATAAAATCATTGTTGTTGGTATTGGAAAAGTCACATAATTTAGTATTATCTTGAGCCATCGTGACAAACAATCAATCCAACACACAAGCACACAAGAAGCAAGCGAAAAGAGACAAACGGAAGAGGGCGAATAAAACAGCAAAGGTGAAGTGGGGGAGAGGAAAACGAGAGGCAAATGGCAAATAATGTAATTCGAGGGAGAAGAGTTTATGATGGGTACTTGGTATGTCTTGACTTGGCGTAGATCTCCCCGGCAACGGCGCCAGAAATCCTTCTTGGTACCTCTTGAGCATGCGTTGGTTTTCCCTTGAAGAGGAAAGGGTGACGCAGCAAAGTAGCGTAAGTATTTCTATCAGTTTTTGAGAACCAATGTATCAATCCAGTAGGAGACAACGCACAAGTCACCTAGTACCTGCACAAACAATCAAGAACCTCGCAACCAACGCGATAAAGGGGTTGTCAATCCCTTCACGATCACTTGCAAAAGTGAGATCTGATAGAGATAGTAAGATAAATATTTTTGGTATTTTGTTGTATAGATTGGAAAGTAAAGATTGCAAAATAGTAAACGAGATGCGATAATAAAAGAGATGCAATATAATAAGAAAGAGACCCAGGGGCCTTAGGTTTCACTAGTGGCTTCTCTCATGATAGCATGTATTACGGTGGGTGAACAAATTACTGCCGAGCAATTAATAGAAAAGTGCATAGTTATGAAGATATCTAAGGCAATGATCATGAATATAGGCATCACGTCTGTGTCAAGTAGATCGAAATGATTCTACATCTACTACTATTACTCCACACATCGACCGCTATCTAGCATGCATCTAGAGTATTAAGTTCATAAGAACAGGGTAACGCTTTAAGCAAGATGACATGATGTAGAGGGATAAACTCAAGCAATATGACATAAACCCCATCTTTTTATCCTCGATGGCAATAATACAATACGTGCCTTGTTTCCCCTACTGTCACTGGGAAAGGAGACCGCAAGATTGAACCCAAAGCTAAGCACTTCTCCCATTGCAAGAAATATCAATCTAGTAGGCCAAACTAAACCGATAATTCGAAGAGACTTGCAAAGATATCAAATCATGCATATAAGAATTCAGAGAAGAACCAAATAGTATTCATAGATAATCAAGTTCATAAACCCACAATTCATTGGATCTCAGTAAACACACCGCAAAAGAGTATTACATCGAATAGATCTCCAAGAACATCGAGGAGAACTTTGTATTGAAGATCAAAGAGAGAGAAGAAGCCATATAGCTAATAGCTATGGACCCGAAGGTCAGTGGTAAACTACTCATGCTTCATCGAAGAGGCTATGGTGTTGATGTAGAAGCCCTCCGTGGTCGATTCCCCCTTCGCCAGATCGCTGGAAAAGGCCCCAAGATGGGATCTCACGGGTACAGAAGATTGCGGCGGTGGAAAACTGGTTTCGTGGATCCCCCTGATGTTTCTAGTGTATAAGAGTATATATAGGCGAAATAAGTACGTCGATGGAGCTCCGTGGGGCCCACGAGGGTGGGGGCGCGCCTACTGATATGTCTCCAACGTATCTGTAATTTTTTATTGTTCCATGCTATTATATTATAAGTTTTGGATGTTAATGGGCTTTATTTTATACTTTTATATTATTTTTGGGACTAACCTATTAACCGAAGGCCCAGCCCAAATTGATGTTTTTTTGCCTATTTCAGTGTTTCGTAGAAAAGGAATATCAAACGGACTCCAAATGGAATGAAACCTTCGAGAATGTGATTTTTGGAACAAACATGATCCAGAGAACTTGGAGTGGACGTCAAGAAACAAACGAGGCGGCCACGAGGCAGGGGGCGCACCTACCCCCGTGGGCGCGCCCTCCTCCTCGTGGGCCACTCATGGCTCAATGGACCTACTTCTTCCTCCTATATATGTTCACATACCCCACAAACATCCAGGAGCACCACAAAACCCTATTTCCACCGCCACAACCTTCTGTACCCAAGAGATCCCATCTTGGGGCCTTTTCCGGAGCTCTGCCGGAGGGGGCATTGATCACGGAGGGCCTCTACATCAACTCCATGGCCCCTCCGATGATGTGTGAGTAGTTTACCTCGGACCTTCGGGTCCATAGCTAGTAGCTAGATGGCTTCTTCTCTCTCTTTGGATCTCAATACAAAGTTCTCCTCGATTCTCTTGGAGATCTATTCGATGTAATCTTCTTTTGCGGTGTGTTTGTCGAGATCCGATGAATTGTGGGTTTATGATCAAGTCTATCTATGAACAATATTCGAATCTTCTTTGAATTCTTTTATGTATGATTGGTCTATCTTTGCAAGTCTCTTCGAATTATCAGTTTGGTTTGGCCTACTAGATTGATCTTTCTTGCAATGCGAGAAGTGCTTAGCTTTGGGTTCAATCTTGCGGTGCTCGATCCCAGTGATAGAAAGGGAAACGACACGTATTGTATTGTTGCCATCGAGGATAAAATGATGGGGTTTACATCATATTGCATGAGTTTATCCCTCTACATCATGTAATCTTGCTTAAGGCGTTACTCTGTTCTTATGAACTTAATACTCTAGATGCATGCTGGATAGCGGTCGATGTGTGGAGTACTAGTAGTAGATGCAGGCAGTCGGTCTACTTGTCACGGACGTGATGCCTATATACATAATCATGCCTAGATATTCTCATAATTATTCGCTTTTCTATCAATTGCTCGACAGTAATTTGTTCACCCATCGTAATACTTATGCTATCTTGAGAGAAGCCACTAGTGAAACCTATGGCCCCCGGGTCTATTTTCCATCATACAAGTTTCCAATCTATTTTATTTTGTAATCTTTACTTTCAATCTAAATCATAAATGTACCAAAAATATTTATCTTATTGTTATCATCTCTATCAGATCTCACTCTTGCAAGTGGCCGTGAAGGGATTGACAACCCCTTTATCGTGTTGGTTGCAAGGTTCTTATTTGTTTGTGTAGGTACAAGGTGACTCGCGCGTGGTCTCCTACTGGATTGATACCTTGGTTCTCAGAAACTGAGGGAAATACTTACGCTGCTTTACTGCATCACCCTTTCCTCTTCAAGGGAAAACTAATGCAGTGCTCAAGAGGTAGCACCTACCCCCCTGGGCACGCCCTCCTATCTTGTGGCCGCCTCACAGAGTTCCAGACTTCCACTCCAAGTCTCCTAGTTTGCTTTCGGTCCAAGAAAGATCTTCGTGAAGGTTTCATTACGTTTGGATTCCATTTGGTATTCCTTTTCTGCGAAACACCGAAATAGGCAAAAAAACAGAAACTAGCACTGGGCCTTCGGTTAATATTTTAGTCCCAAAAATAATATAAAAGAGCATATTAGCGCCCATTAAACATCCAAAATAGATAATATGATAGCATGGAACAATCAAAAATTATAGATACGTTGGAGACGTATCAGCCATCGTGACCTCATCCGCGCGTGCGGTCGTGATTTGCTTCTCCGCTGCCAAATGGTCCTTGGGATCCTGGCTATATTGCGTGCACCATGGCTTAGGGCGGCACTTATTTGGTGGAGGGGTCGGTGATTTGGGTGGAAGGTGTCGCGCGGGCGGTCGGGGCATGTGGGATGTGGAAGGAGAAGGAGGATGGGGGTCGGGCGTGGATTACCTGCCTAGATAGGCGAGGCGAGCAGCGTGGAGGAGGGTCGCCAGCGAGGAGGCGACACTGCAAACAAGGAGTGAAGGTTTTAACTTGGAAAGGAAGGCGGAAGTAGGGGAAATGTATCTTTTGGTAAGGGGGAGGGGGAGGGGACGTAGATATTTCCGTGGAAGCCGAGCGAAAAAACTGGCGCGCAAAGTGTCATCAGACACGGTCCCTTATTCAGAACTGTGTACGATATGTGAACATCACGAACGATTCAGATAGCTTAACCCGTGTGTGTTGAGTTTGAACGTCAAAAATTTTGGTTCGAATTTCCCTGGTTAAAGTGGTCATCCACGTCATTGCATAATTTGGGTACACAAAGTAGACTACAGCACACCCACACTTCTTAATCGAGCAAGTTCAGCAATTAAACAGAGCTAGCTGACCTAAACATTACTCTAACAAATTAAAGACTGACGCTCTTAATTAAACAAAACAAAGAGTACTACTACGGATGGTGCTCGTCGATCTCCACCGCCGCCTCCATGTCCAGCTCACGCCCGACGGCCTCCCGGGGAAGGGGCTCCATGGCATCAATTGCACCATACTCAGCAAGCATCTCGCCATCCGCGTCTGCCATATCTTTGGAATAGGCCACCACGAGCTGGGCATGGGCGGCCGTGATCTGGGCTCCAGCAGGCTCCATCATGGCAAGGTATACCGTGTAGGAACGGATGGCTGCTCGAACTCTCTCGATGATTGCCAACTCTTCGGTCGTGGGTTGCCGACCACTGTCGGAGAAGCTTCGCTCAATTTGTGTAGTGCACCGCCATGAGCTGGGCATGGACGGCCTCGACATGGTAGTGGGCGGCCTCCATCAGGGCTAAGGCCGCCGCTATGAAACAGACAGTTGATGTGCCACTCTTGCTAGTTGCTATCCCCGAGGCAGATGCTGCTGCCGCCGCGTGAGAAGCAAGAACAGACATTTGGGCTGCCTTGGCCGCCCAGACACAGACTATGGTCGCCCTCACAAACCTTGTTAGCACGCGCCTGGTGGCTGCGGCCGCGCTCTCGCCAGAGTGGGCCACCAAAGTTGCCCTCACGACGTGGGTCCACGTCCCCATCTTTCACCGGCGACGAATGAACAGTGAAATGATATTTGGGGAGTGAGCTAGTGTGCTTGACACGCGGGTTGTGGACTGTAGCCGACGCACCTTCTCGCGTAAGCCATAGGCGTACTATACACCGACGATGCTCCAAGATATTTTGTGCTGCATCTCACATGGTTGGTGATAATAAACTGTGCGCAATCTACTTGATTTATCATCTTGATTTGAATTACGTAATGGGGTCACGGCTGCAAAGGATGGTGTTTGAATTGCTAGAACTTTTATCTGCAGTGAACATGCAACTATAGGTGTGTCTTCAAAAAATTGGAATTATTCAGGGTTCGTTTGGACGTTTTTATACATTAACTTGGTTTTGTAGGCATTTCAGGTGCATAATTCAAATTTGAACTACATGCACATGCTCCAGTGCATATAAACGGGTTGAAAAATCAAATATGTGTCCCATGTTGCATGCTTAGGTCCCATGCAAGAAATGGGAATGAATGTCACACACCCTGCCACCGTCACTCGGCCGCAAACATTGAGATACCTAGTAAATTCTAGTAAATCCAAAACTCATTTGAAATTCATGAAACTTGGCATGCTATCATGGAGCGGCATCAACATGCCGTGGTAAAAATTTTGTCCAATTTTGTCGGGACCCCGATCCTAAGTCACACCGATCTAGCATGTAACACATCATATCACTTTGCGGACTCATGCACGGTATTCCCACGGGTGCCACCTTACCTGGCCCGGGACCGTTTGTGCCTTTTCGCTCACGTATATGATAGTGTCGCTAGCATCCATATGACAGAGAACCCAGGCCAACATGACTAGTCGTGAATCCAAAGTGGCACTAACTTACAGGAATAGGCATACATGACCCAGCAACGAACGTGTCGGTCATCAACGTATGAACCCAAGTCGTAGCAAGCTACAAGGACTTAAGGGAACAACGTGTTACATTTCCCCGAAGGGACAGACACAAGAATGAAGAAGGACACATGCTGGCCAGCCTAAGTGTTCCGGAGCAGTAGCAAGCTACCATGGCTCGGTGGAAGCACTAGGAGACATTTCCCCGTAAGAGAGGCTACCAAGAATAAACAAGTAGATTGTTGGATCCCACACATACCAAGCATTTCAAAATCATACACACAATATGCTCGATATTTGCAAATACAACATGGCATCACAACAAAACTCTATGACTCAAGTATTTATTCATAAGGCTCCGAAGAGTCATACATAGTAAGAATTACAATCATGGGTCACATGACCCAACATAAAGCATACAGGCAACGGAAGCATAACATGTCTGAGTACATACAACTACAAATGAAAAAGGCTAAGAAGCCTGACTATCTACAAGACCATCCCAAGGGTACAAGATCGTAGCTGAGGTAACAAGCTAAACATCAAAATCCACGTGAAACTACTAGTGAGACTGAAGTCTCTCTGCAAAACATAAATTAAGCAAACGTGAGTACAAATGTACCCAACAAGACTTACATCAGATCTAGCTACATATGCATCAGTATGAACAAAGGGGTGGTGGAGTTTAACTGCAGCAAGCCAGCTTTGACTCAGTGGCTATCCTGAACTACGACTGCTGGTAACTCTTTTGAGGTGGCGCACACGAGTCCACATATTCACCATATCAATACACCACTATGGATCCGCTCCCGTCTCCCTACGAGAAGGCCATCCATAACACTCATGCTTATCTTGAGCATTTTAGAGTATCCACTTTCACTTGTCTATGAACTGTATAAGCAACCCAGTAGTCCTTTACTGCGGACGCGGCTATTCGAATAGATCATTTATAACCCTGCAGGGGTGTACTTCTTCACACACACTCCTGCCACTTACCACCATGTACACGTCGTGTATCTCGGCAACCTTCAAGCAAAATACTGGCGAGGGAGTCGGCCAGGACCTGACTAACCACGCAAGTCTCTAGTCCAGGTTTATCACCTATTCAGGTTCCATCCGCAAGGAGATCCGATCGGGGTTTCACTCACAGCCCCAAACGATGTGTACAGGGTTCCCAAGCCCACCAAACAGGCGACGCTTGGTACACCCGGCCATGGTGCCTAGTCTGTCCCAAGCCCACCTATACCGGGTGCCACTTGGTAGACTACTAACACTACCTACAAACACCAGAAACTAGTTGCAACTCCTGGACAGAGATCGAGTTGACTAATAAGCCGAGAGGGGTCGAGTTACCGGAACCCAATGTGTGGTAGCAACTGTCTTGGATCACAGAGATAGAACTCAGTTCCCGAGGACGAATTCAATAAGACAATCCACTATGTACTCCTACATGGCCTCTCATCGCTACCTTTACCAAATCGTGTTCACACACACTTAGCTCTCAACAGTAGGACATGTTCACCACGTTCCAATTCATCCCCGATGAATCAGACCTAACACAACTCTAAGCAAAAGCAGGCATGACAAACAAGCATGAGTGAGTAGGCACATCATGGCTCAAACAACTCCTACTCATGCTAGTGGGTTTCAACTATTACTCTGGCAAAGACATGTCATGCAGAGGAAAAGGGGTTCAACTACCGCAGCATGTAATAGTTGAATCATTGTTGTCCTAATGCAGTAAAAAGAGAGCAAGAGCGAGAGAGTGGGATTGTATCGGAATGCTCAAAGGGGGTTTGCTTGCCTGAAAGATCAACATGCGGGGCACTGCTCCTTAGACAGGTACTCTGGAGCACTCTCCGGAGCTGGACCTATCAAGAAGGACGGTGTCGACAATCAATACACAAGCATATGCAACAATAGGATGCATGAACATGGCATGAAGATGTGATGTGGTTTGTGCCAATGCATCTAGAATTCTATTTGAATGAAGTCCATTTGAACCAAGGGTTCAAATGCAACTCCAAATTAAACATTTGTAAAAGCCATTCATGTGTTTTCACCTATACAACAGGTTTAGGTTGGTTGGTCATGCATGAAACTGGTACAGATGGATAGATTGAATTTTTCTGATAATTTTTCATATATAAATTATTTCAATCTGAATTACGGTTGAATTTATATGAATTTTTGAAGTTTTGCTAATTTTTTGGAATTTCCAAAATAGAAATAATCTAGAAAATGATTAATTGCGTCAGCACTGTGTCATGCGTGCATCAGCAAGTCAACAACGTTGACCAGGTCAAACCTGACGTGCAGGGTCCACACGCCAGTGACACGGTTAGTTAACAAGGGTATTTAGCCTAACTAAAAGGATTAGTGGGTGCTGGGGCCCACTATCAGTGTCTCTAATGGGGGATTAGTGTTAAACTAATCTCCTGGCCGGTGCGGTACACCTATCAGGCCGGCGAGGTCGTCGCCGGCGACCACGGGACACGATGGTGTCCGCGTTACGGGCAACAGGGGCGCCGGCTGAGATAACCCGGGCGTAGCCCGAGCTCGTCCGCATCCTGCGGAGGCGACGGGAGGACGCAGGGAGGTCGAACCTCGTCAGAGCAAAGCTTGCGGTGGTGGCCGAAGCACGGCCAGGTTCGGGCGGGGTGCTGCGGTGCGCGGCAGGAGCTGCGGGTGACGGCGTTGGTCTTCTGGGAGGCTACTGAGCACGTGTGCTTCCTCGGACACGAGCCGGTGCAGCTGTGGCCACGGCTACGCCATGGCCGGCAGAGCTTTCGGGTGCGGTGTTTGAGCTAGCTGGGTGAGGTAATCGAGCACAAGGAGGAGGGGGAGAACTGGGAGCTCACACCTAGGCAGACGAGCAGGTCAGCAGCTCGGGGGAGGTCTGGTGCGGCCGGAACGACGACGGCGATCTCGGTCGGCCAACGATGAAGACGATGGCGGTGATGGCTCCACAGGGTTTCTGGTGTCTCGTGGCTTGACTTAGAGGACGAGGAAGACGTGGCGAAGCTCTTGGACTCGTTGGAGAGGCGAGGCCGTGGCGGTGGGCGCGGCAGCAGCGAGCGGTGGCGACGGGGACGTTCGGTCCAGCGATCGAGCGAGAGAGAGAGAGAGAGAGCAGAGGAGGGAGGAAGGCACGGGGGAGAGTGAGAGGGGTTCTGGGTGAGTCGTGGCGACGTCCAGAGAGACCGGGGCGTCGAGGGGAAGGGCAGGCAGGAAGGTGGCGTGGCGCCCATGCGTGCGGGTGGCGAGCGCGTGCCCCTCGTCTTCTGGGCGCCAGGAGGATGACAACTGGCGTCGGCATGTGGTGGGCTGGGCCAGCCGGCTTGCTGGGCCGCTAGGTGAGCGCCAGGTAAGCCTATTTCCTTTTCTCTGTTTTCTTTTCTTTTCTATTTCTGTAATTTGTTTTGATTTAGTTTTAAGAACTAAATCATTTTATTTTCTTTTGGTAATTTTTGTAGGGACTATTTGGAATATTCCAGAGCCCCTCACCAATTAACAGAACTATTGGAGCTAATAAAAAATTTATATGAATTGTTAGCCCCAATTCAAATACCATATGAATTAATTCAGAAATCCAAAATGTCAGGGAAAAATGTGAATCACCTCTGATTACTCTTTCCAGCATTTGCCAAAAATGATGTACATTTTTTAAGGACATTTGGAATAATTGAAAATATTTTAGTTCAACCTGGTGGATTCCTTCTGATGCTAGGGTTTGAACATCCCCCATTTCAAGTTCATTTGAATTTTAAACATGATGCGCGCATGAAGGGCTAGCCTAGTGCATACCAGAACTAGGGATGTGACAACTCGCCCCCACTAAACAAGAATCGCGTCCCGAGATTCAAGACATGAGGTAAGAAGATAAAGGGGACACCGAGCTAACACAATCCTCATGACCCAAGTTGCACTTCATAAGAACATTGATTCGATCATCATCTTGATCTTGACATCTTTGCTTTCGAGATCTTCATCCAACACAACGACAGAAATAAACTCTACAGGATTCGATCTTCTCGAAGATCGAGCAACTCACGATCAACTCAGGGAATGAGACATAATAACATCTCTTGAGCTGAGACACATAACACACATCAGGGGTGATGGAAAAGCAGATGACGAAGGTTCAAGTTGGTAGGCAACGATTCCACGCTTGAGTAAGATGGTGCATGGTTTCAAAGTAGCAAGGAGATAATTTTGATGATTCCATAACGAGACACCTTAGGGAAGGTGTCTCGTAGAATTATTCCCTTAAGTGGCAAAAAGGATTACGTTTGATGCATAGATCATTGGAACTCTTCATACCAGCCTGACAATTGATCATTTGAAGGAATTCGAAAGAATGGCATACTCAGTTTGGAAAGGAAACTGGAGTTATAAGTCAACTCGACAAATGGAAGGCACATTCCAATTGATACCGAGGACATAACCTAGTGTTTGAGCGTGCTCTCAAGAACTTGAGCATTTCTATATTCATCAGGGTCTTACCAACATCTGTGCCGAGGATCCTGGCAACACATTGTACTACCATGATGAATAGTGATGGACGATGCAGATGCAAAGGAAGGCAACACTTTCTTGGATTTCACCTTAGCGATGCTAAGGAAACGAAATCTGGATGATCGACCGAGAGACATTTAGCACTCCGCTTCTAATTTTCTCCTTGATGTACTAGCTTAACCCAATACCATTTGGTATCTGGAACATCAAGTAAAGGTCTGACTTCGAGAGCACAAAGAACCCATAAGGAACAACTTATGGACTAAGTCATACCAACTCCTCATGGAAGAATGGCCAAATTGCTGACTCAAGATACTACAATAAGATATCTCCCGGATAAGTGTGTTGGCCATGACATCCACTCAATGGTTCAAAAGACCAATATTATAATTCTTGGGAATGTCCCAACCACCATACCTGCCTGAGATTCAGATCTGGTTGGTAACAGGATATTTCAGACGGCATGTCTGAAAAGGAAAGGTTGCAACGCAAACCGATGAGATGATGTTGTGAGATTCTCGAGAAATGAACTACGGTAGCAAGCTCCAAAACATGAGTTGGTTCTGCTACACACATGTGAACACGCTGTCCCAGACAAGCATGACCACATAGTAGTCTTACAATAAAACACTACCGAGTTCTGGTTGGGAACCATCATTCAAGATAACAAAGTCTTGTGCATGTCCGTCTAGGCCCTTCAGGATTAGCACTTGAACCTATTTTCTTTGAACAAATCAATCAGTGGCTTGGTGTGCTAGGAAATACATGTGGAGTGGAGGTAGCTAATCTCTCAAGCCATAGTATACTTCACACGTGCATGACTGACTTGGGATGATTCCATAGGAAGCAAAACTAACTTTCTCCATTTCATGGCAGCAACTTACATCGGATGCACATGAACTCAGAGGAAGTCACTTATTTCATCCAGACATATACATCATGAACGGAACACGAAGGCAACACTTACAAAGTTTCCAACACTAGCTTTAACGTTCATCATGAATCATGGTGAAGATAAAGAAAATTGCCGATGAGCTCAACAACAATTCATCCAGGCTTCCATATAGATGGAATTCCACAATTAAGTGAACAAGGTGATAGCATTGGTCAAACCAAAAGATATAATGGTGTATGCTCGAGGGATCAACCACGAGTAAGACAACATTACGAACATCGTTGGTTCTGTTTTGATTTGAGGATAGCCCACATGCAAATCAAAGATTTGGGTAAGACAATAGATCCAACAACTGATCACGAGGATCAATCATTGCATATATCATCTTTCTTCAACAAACACACAAAAATATATCCCTTAGCGATGAACTAAGTCGGACAAGCTTCCATCTTCCAACTCTCCATGTTGTTGTTTAGCTCAACCAACTAGTTCAGGGTATCCAACATAGAATTCTTGGAGAAGGGGTGCTTACAAGAGAACCAACTTGATCACGAGCTCAACATAGCGGTCAGGGGACAACCTGGAAATACTTCCAAGAAGATATTCGAAAAATCACGAACCACAGATATGTTACTAAGCTCGAGGTCAATCTTGCTCTTTAGGGAAAGATGATGTGATCAAATAAGCAAGGACTGACACAATCCTAACTCATTGATCGAAGAGTGCACTGGAAATAAGGACTAGGTAGCATGATCAACCTTAGGGTGATGATCTAGTAATCAACACGCTAAGAATGAGGTTATTGTCCATTTAACTACCAAGCAACGGAGTTGCTAGGAGTATTGCTTTCACACATCACAATTCACTTGGCGGCCTTCCGGTTACAACAACATGGGGACTGAGGAATGAACAATGATGGCGAGAGGTATCACTGCATCAAGAATTCATAAGAGGTGGTGCAATTCTCATGACAATCCTAACATAAAGGGGGTAATACTCCAGGGTAGAACAGAACAAAAGTTGGATTGGCATTTTGATCTACGGAATACAACTACTTTGACCCAATCCTGGATATGGATGAGGTACTGGAGTTTGTTTCTCCTAGTCATTCTGAATAGGATGGCTTGATGGACCACAAGAATAATAGGCATTGATAACACGAATGCACAACTACTCTTGACCAACAATTGACAGAAGAAGGTTAGATAACAACTAAAGAGGGACAACTCAAAGGGACATATGATTTTCTGAGTTGTGGATGCATAGATTAGCATGTCGAACGAGTTCAACAGGTTTCTTCCGGATAACCCATGCAGAGAGGTAGGAGTGGCAAAGTCACAATATAGAATGGGGAACTCATTGAGAGCACTCTTGTTGTGATCTTTTGGTTCAAGGAACTTCTGTCATAAGCAGTTCATGGTATTTGGAAGAAGGAAATACCACAGACCTCGAGGACTATCACAAAGGTTACTAATATCCTAAAGGAACTAGCAACACTATCAACATGAGGTAAGTAGGGTGAATCTTGGGTTCAAAAACCCAGGAATAGAATGCCTACTAACTAAATGGCATCACGAGATGCTTTTGAGGATGACGGCCAGGATCATCACACTGGGAACACAAAACATGGCTAGATTACTAGGTGATTCTCTAAGACACCTAGGGTCGTAATAATAACTCCAACATATATATCGGGGAAATGAAGTACCTCAACACACGCGTTAGTGTGGTTAATCTGGCCCAAAGGACATCGGGAATGGAAAGAAGGGATTTGCAAATGCATCAGACTATTTAGAAACCTAGGATGACTCGAACAACATAACGGCTATAAATGCTCAAAAAGATTTGAGACATCCCGCAAAATGGTGGCATAACCACTTAACATCGCAATATCAAGGTTCCGAGATCAACTGTTAACACATGCAAGTACTAGAAACTGAACTGAGGCTTGAAACCATCAATCCTATAAGTCTATGGATTAGTAACATGTGATCCTGATAGAAGAAGAGAAAGCCTAGTTCCTTAACCCCGTAGGAAAGATAAGATGACTCGGATCAGAAGGGCATAAGGTAAAGGAGTAAAAAGAGCCTTATGTTCCCTTCCACAATCAATTCCCTTACATAACTAAAGAATTTCTAGACTCAACTTTGACCAGTTTGGCTTGGTAATCCTACAGGTAGTCAGGCTTTGATACCGAAGCTGTCGGGACCTCGATCCAAAGTCACACTGATCTAGCATGTAACACATCATATCACTTTGCGGCCTCACGCACGGTATTCCCACGGGTGCCACCTTACCTGGCTCGGGACCACTTGCGCCTTTTGGCTCACGTATATGATAGTGTCGCTAGCATCCATATGACAGAGAACCCGGGCAGACATGACTAGTCGTGAATCTAAAGTGGCACTAACTTACAGGGACAGGCATACATGACCCAGCAACGAACGTGTCGGTCATCAACGTATGTATCCAAGTCGTAGCAAACTACAAGGACTTAAAGGAACAATGCGTGACATTTCCCCGAAGGGACAGACACGGGAACGAAGAAGGACACATGCTGGCCAGCCTAAGTGTTCCGGAGCAGTAGCAAGCTACCATGGCTCAGTGGAAACACTAGGAGACATTTCCCCGTAAGAGAGGCTACCAAGAATAAACAACTAGATTGTCGGGTCCCACACATACCAAGCATTTCAAAATCATACACACAATATGCTCGATATGTGCAAATACAACATGGCATCACAACAAAACTCTATGACTCAAGTATTTATTCATAAGGCTCCAAAGAGTCATACATAGTAAGAATTACAATCATGGGTCACATGACCCAACATACAGAGCATACAGGAAACGGAAGCATAACATGTCTGAGTACACACAACTACAAATGAAAAAGGCTAAGAAGCCTGACTATCTACAAGACCCTCCCAAGGGTACAAGATCGTAGCTGAGGTAACACGATAAACATCGAAGTCCACATGGAACTACTAGTGAGACCGAAGTCTCTCTGCAAAACATAAATTAAGCAAACATGAGTACAAATGTACCCAGCAAGACTTACATCAGATCTAGCTACATATGCATCAGTATCAACAAAGGGGTGGTGGAGTTTAACTGCAGCAAGCCAGCTTTGACTCAGTGGCTATCCTGAACTACGACTGCCGGTAACTCTTTTGAGGTGGCACACACGATTCCTTTACCACGGACGCGGCTATTTGAATAGATCATTTATAACCCTGCAGGGGTGTACTTCTTCACACACGCTCCCGCCACTTACCACCATGTACACGTCGTCTATCTCAGCAACCTTCAAGCGGAAGCCTGGCGAGGGAGTCGGCCGCGACCTGACTAACCACGCAAGTCTCTAGTCCAGGTTTATCGCCTATTCGGGTTCCATCCGCAAGGAGATCCAGCAGGGGTTTCACTCACAGCCCCAAACGATGTGTACAAGGTTCCCAAGCCCACCAAACGGGTGACGCTTGGTACACCCGGCCACGGTGCCTAGTCTGTCCCAAGCCCACCTGTACCGGGTGCCACTTGGAAGACTACTAACACTACCTACAAACACCAGAAACTAGTTGCAACTCCTGGACAGAGATCGAGTTTATTAATCAGCCGAGAGGGGTCAAGTTACCGGAACCCAATGTGTGGTAGCAGCAGTCTTAGATCATAGACATAGAACTCAGTTCCTGAGGACGGATTCAATGAGACAACCCACCATGTACTCCTACATGGCCTCTCACCGCTACCTTTACCAAATCATGTTCACACACACTTAGCTCTCAATAGTAGGACATGTTCACCATGTTCCAATTCATCCCCGATGAATCAAACCTAACACAACTCTAAGCAAAAGCAGGCATGACAAACAAGCATGAATGAGTAGGCACATCATGGCTCAAACAACTCCTACTCATACTAGTGGGTTTCAACTATTTACTGTGGCAAAGACAGGTCATGCAGAGGAAAAGGGGTTCAACTACGGCAGCATGTAACAGTGGAATCGTTGTTGTCCTAATGCAGTAAAAAGAGAGCAAGAGAGAGAGAGTGGGATTGTATCAGAATGCTCAAAGGGGGTTTGCTTGCCTGAAAGATCAACAGGGGCACTACTCCTTAGACAGGTACTCTGGAGCACTCTCCGAAGCAGGACCTATTGAGAAGGACGGTGTCGACAATCAATACACAAGCATGTGCAACAATATGATGCATGAACATGGCATGAAGATGTGATATGGTTTGTGCTAATGCATCTAGAATTCTATTTGAATGAAGTCCATTTGAACCAAGGGTTCAAATGCAACTCCAAATTAAACATTTGTAAATGCCATTCATATGTTTTCACCTATACAGCAGGTTTAGGTTGGTTTGTTATGCATGAAACTAGTAGAGATGGATATATTGAATTTTTCTGATAATTTTTCATATATAAATTATTTCAATCGGAACTACGGTTGAATTTATATGAATTATTGAAGTTTTGCTAATTTTCTGGAATTTCCAAAATAGAAATAATCCAGAAAATGATTAATTGCGTTAGCGCTGCGTCATGCCTACGTCAGCAAGTCAACAGCCCTGACCAGGTCAAATCTAATGTGCGGGGTCCACATGTCAGTGACACGGTTAGTTAACAGGGGTGTTTAGCCTAACTAAAAGGATTAGTGGGTGCTGGGGCCCACGGTCAGTGTCTTTAAGGGGGATTAGTGCTAAACTAATCTCCTGGCCGGTGTGGTCCACCTGTCAGGCCGGTGAGGTCATCGCCAGTGACCACGAGACACGGCGGTGTCCGCGTTACGGGCAACAGGGGCGGCAGCTGAGAGCACCGGGGCATAGCCTGAACTCGTCTGCATCCAGTGGAGGCGACGGGAGGACGCAAGGAGGTCGGAGCTCACCGGAGCAAAGCTCGTGGCGACGACCGGAGCACGGCCAGGTTCGGGCGGGGTGCTGCGATGCGCGGCAGGAGCTGCGGGCGACGGCGTTGGTCTTCTGGGAGGCTAAGCACGTGTGCTTCCTCGTACACAAGTTGGTGCGGCTGTGGCCACGACTACGCCATTGCCGGCGGCGAGGAGCTTTCGGGCGCGGTATTTGAGCTAGCTGGGCGAGGTAATCAAGCACATGGAGGAGGGGGAAGAACTGGGAGCTCACAGCGAGGCCGACGAGCAGGTCAGCAGCTCGGGGGAGGTCCAGTGCGGCCGGAACAACGACGGTGATCTCGGGCGGCCGACGATGAAGACGACGGTGGTGACGGCTCCACAGGGTTTCCGGCATCTCGTGGCTTGATGTAGAGGACAAGGAAGACACGGCGAAGCTCTTGGACTCATCGGAGAGGCCAGGCTGTGGCGGTGGGCGCGGCAGCAGCGAGCGGCGGCGACGGGGGCATTCGAGGTCGGTTATGCCACACTCACACACTACTTGTATTCATGCATCCGGTACACATATATACAGTTTACGTGAGAGAGAGAGAGAGAGAGCAGTGAGAACATGGGAGAGTACAACGACATAAGCCAGTAATCGCTAACATGCAAGAGACGATAAGCATGAAGTGCATGCGGCTATTGAGGACACAGACGACGCGGGCTGCATGGTTAGCCACCTGAGGAGCGGGACGTGGGCACGTTCCAACACCCCCCCCCACGCAGTCGAAACTTGGGATGCGTCGGCGTTGAGACTGAACCTGAAGTCGAGGAAGACTCCCGTCGGTATCCCCTTGGTGAAGATGTCCGCGAACTGCGAGCTCGTGGGCACGTGGAGAACACAGATCTCACCTAGTGCCACACGCTCGTGCACGAAGTGAAGGTCGACCTCGATGTTCTTCGTGCGTTGGTGTTGCACCGGGTTGCTCGACATATATACCGCACTGATGTTGTCGCAATAGACGACTATGGCACGCGACGGAAGCCGGTGAAGCTCACCGAGGAGCTGTCAGAGCCACACCGACTCGGCGACGACGTTGGCGACCGCCCTATACTCCGCCTCGGCGCTCGAATGAGAAACGGTGCTCTACCATTTAGACGACCATGTGAGGAAGTTGGAGCCGAGGAAGACGCAGTAGCCCGAGATGGACTTGCGCGTGTCGGGGCAGCCGACCCAGTCGGCATCGGAGTAAGCCACAAGCTTAATGTCGGCATCACGGTGGATCCGAAGCCCGAGGTGAGTCGTGCCACGGAGATAGCGCAGGATGCGCTTCATGAGCTGGAAGTGACAGTCGCAGGGTGCATGCATGAACATGCAACACTGTTGGACGACATTGGAGAGGTCGGGGCATGTCAACGTGATGTACTGCAGAGCCCCAGCCAAGCTGTGGTGGAGCGACGGGTTGTGGAAGAGTGGCCCAATGTCGGTGGAGAGCTTGGCTAGCGTGTCGATCGGAGTGGAGATGGGCTTGCATTTAAGCATGCCAGCATGGTCGAGGATCTCCAGGGCGTACTGTTCCTGGGAAAGAAACAGGCCATGCGCGGTTGTGGTGACGTTGATGCCGAGGAAGTGGTGGAGCGCGCTGAGGTCGGTCATGGCAAACTCACGGTGAATAGCCTGGATGACGGAGTCAAGCACCGCACCCGAGCTGGCGGTGAGGATGATGTCGTCGACGTAGAGGAGCAGGTAGGCAAGGTGATCACCCCATCGGAGGACGAAGAGCGAGGAGTCTGATCGCGACGCGACGAAGCCAAGCGTTCGTAGATAGGACATGAACCTGGTGAACCACGCCCAAGGCGCCTGCTTCAGACCGTAAAGAGAATGGTTCAGCCGGCAAACGTGCGATGGTGAGCTGGTGTCGACGAAGCCGGACGGCTGGTGACTATAGACTGTCTCTGAGAGGTGACCGTGGAGGAAGGCGTTCTTAATGTCCAGCTGATGTATAGGCCATGACTAGCCGGCGACGATACTCGGGACAGTCCGAATGGTGGTCGGTTTGACCACGGGGCTGAACGTCTCGGTGAGTCGATGCCGGCCTGCTACATGAAGCCGCGTAGCACCCACCGCACCTTGTAGCGCACGAGCGTGCCATCCGGATGAAACTTGTGTTGGAAAATCCACTTCCCTGTAACGACATTAGCACCTGCAGGACGAGACACTAAACACCATGTATTATTCTTCATCAGTGCGTTATATTCTTCTAGCATCGCAGCATACCAGTTGGGATCTCGAAGGGCAGTGCGATAGGAAGAAGGAATGGGGCTGATGGTCGGAGTCGTGGCGTGGAGTGCTTTGGGCTAGGCAAAGCCAGATTTTGCTCGGGTGCGCATGCGATGGACGTTTGTGGGTGGTGCAACCGGGATGGCTCGTGGTGGAAGGGGCGGGACAGGTGGCGCAGATGGACTGGCTGCATGGGAGCTGTCCGAGGCAGACGTTGGTGGATCGGCTGGCGCACGGGGGGAGTGGGGCGTACACGGGGAGGCAGGTGCACAGGGCGAGAGGACATACGAGGTGACTGGCTGGTCACATGGGCTAGCTGGCTCGGGAGTGGTCCGGCGCGGACTGTGGGGCAGGCAAGCGGGGAGGGATCCTAGCGGCAGGTGCGGATTGGTCAGGGTGCACGTTGGTGGAGCGGAGCTGGTAGGTGGAGGAGGGGCAGGCACGGATCCCGGGGTGGGTGGCCGATATGGTAGGTACAAGGTACGGGGCTCGGGGAAGATTTGGTGGACCAGATTTTCTGCGGACGAGGGAAGAGGAGCGGAGCGTGGGTGATCGGCAGGAAAATAGGGGAAGACGCTCTCGTTGAATGTGACGTGCCGATAAATAATTACTTTTCGAGTAGTCAGGTCAAGACACCAGTAGCCCTTGTGCTCCAAAGGATATCCGAGGAAAACACAGCGAGATGACCGCGGGGCGAGTTTGTGTGGGCTAGTAGCAATGGTGTTGGGGAAACGAAGACACCCAAAGGCGCGCATGTGGTCGTATGGGGTGGTGACCTAGAAGAAGAAAGTGAGGCGTCATGAAGTTGATGGCCGAGGAGGGGCGCCGGTTGAGGACGTAGGTGGCGGTGTGGAGTGCCTCGACCCAAAAGGGGGGCGGAAGGTTTGCGGGGATGAGAAGTACACGGAGAACGTCGTTGGTGGTACAGATAAGGCGCTTGGCCTTGCCGTTTTGCGGCGAGGTCTGTGGGCATGATAAGCGGAAGAAAGCACCATGGCGAGAGAATAGATCACGCAAGGAGGAAGTGAGGAATTCACCACCGTTGTCGCACTGCATACATTGAATCGCGATGTGAAATTGTGTGAGGACATACACAAAGAAACATGAGACGGTGTCAGCGGTGTCGGATTTGTTGCGCAAAGGGAACATCCACAAGTAGTGTGAGTAGTCTTCTAGAGTAACAAGATAGTATTGAAAGTCAGAGAAACTAGGGACCGGTGAGGTCCATAAGTCACAATGTATTAATTGGAAAGGTGCACTCGTTTTGGAGGTGGAAAGGAAAAAGGCAGCCATGGGTGCTTGCCTAGTTTACATGATGAGCAGACGGAGTTGCTAAGCCTATTTTTATTACAAGTTGGAAGAAAATCACGTGCTAGAATGGAAACTGATTTATTTCTAGCATACCCTAAGCGAAGATGCCATTTGTCATCGGTGACGATGGAGAGTGCTGCCTGGACGCCGGAGTTGGTGAAGAAGGGGTAGAGATCCCCGTGGCTATTGGACCTCATGATGAGCTTCGTCGTGGCTAGGTCCTTCACGGAAAAACCGAAAGGGTCAAAAGTGATGGAGCAAAAATTATCTTGGGTAAAACGATGTACATAGATCAATTTTTTTATTATAGTAGGGGGTATGAGGACGTCATTGAGAGAAAAAATAGACACGGAAGTAGAGCCTACAGCGGTAATGGGAAGACGAGACCCGTTTCCTACTAAGATGCTAGAAGAATGATGCAATGAAGGATAAGCATACGAGGTGAGTAGGTCCGTCTTACCAGCGACATGTGACGTAGCGCCCGTGTCGAGGATCCAGTCCGGCGTGCTGCTGCTACATGGAGAGGCCCTGGAGAGTAGCGTATAGCTGGTTATACTACTCCCAGGTAGGCCCGCTTAAGGACGACGACAACACGGGGTAGGCCTGATGAGGTGCAAGAGGGAGCGGGCCTAGCACGCCCGCGGCATTCGGCGCAGCCCAGGGAGCCCGTGGTGCAGGCAGTCCGGGAAGGAGGGGCCCGTAAGGAGCGAAGAAGCTTGTTGGAGCCGGCGAGCCAGCGCCCGAAGGAGCAGCGCTGTGCCCACTAGGAGCGCTACCGGGGAACGGGCCGCCACGGCCACGGCCACGCCCGCGTGAGCCATGGCCCATGTTGCTGGTCGGGGAGGCAGCGGGGCCCTTGCCCTTGTTGGTGCAGTCACCGCTCGGGCCGCGATCAGAGGAGGGAGAGTTGCCGCTCAGTCCGTGCCCGATGGTGAGCGCAATAGCGGGGAGCTTCGGACGGCTATCGAGCGAAGCCCTCTCGTTGGCGGAGATTTCCTCCATGAGAAGGCGAGAGCGGGCCTGCACGAAGGTAGGAAACGGCAACTGCGTCGGGAGGAGCGTTGCCATGATCTGAAACTTACAGTTGAGCCTGCAGATAAGCTGCGATGTCAGGGCCTGATCGGAGATGTGCTCGCCGACGTCCTCCAAGGCATCGGCCAGAGACTTGAGCCTCCGAATGTACTCGGCGACAGAGAGGTCGCCCTGGACGAGGTTCCGGAATTCGGCGCCGAGGACGACGGCGCGACCCGGCTGGTTGTCCATGAAGAGGACATGGAGCTGCGTGCAGATGTCGTGGGCGGTGCTGTCCGGGGACGCCACGACGTCCATGAGTTCCTCGGCGACGATGCCATGCAGCCACAGCACCACGGTCAGGTCGTCGTTGCGCCAAACGGCGCTCTGGCCGAGCGGCTCGGCGGCGGCATCAAGATGGTGCTAGATCTCGTGCTTGCAAGCAATGATGTAGAAGAGTTGGTGCCAGCGGGAGTAGTTACCCGACTCGAGTTGGAGCTTGGTGGTGAAGTAGTGCGTGATGGAGGGCGGGAGGCCAGCCATGGAGGAAGGACCAGCGACGGAGCCGCCGAGGCCGGGATGGGGGACGAGGGCGCGTCGGTGCCACCGAGCGGGAGGCACGGAACAGGGGTGCTGCCGGCCGTCCGAAGGACGCCCGTGGTCGGGGTAGGGGCACCACGCGAGGCACCGAGGTGGAGGATGAAGGAGCCGCAGTGCCTTCAAGCATGGGTGTCTTGCCCAGATCGCCAAGATGCGCGCGGCGCAACACTGGGGCAGCCGGTGCGGGGGCGACCGCGGCAGCGGGCGCGGCCTGGAAAGGGGTGACCACGGTGGGAGTAGCGGTGGCGATGGGGACGGCAGGGAGCGGAGCGGGCGCCGCCGCGTCGAAGTCCGCCGAGCGGGTGCGGCGGAGGAGACAATGCATAGCGGAAGCGATGGGAGAGAGAAGGATCGGAGGTGTTTGCGTCTGATACCAAGTTTGGTTATGCCACACTCACAACTACTTGTATTCATGCATCCAGCACACATATATACAATTTACATGAGAGAGAGAGAGAGAGCAGTGAGAATGTGGGAGAGTACAATGGCATAAGCCAGCAACCGCTAACATGCAGGAGACAATAAGCACGAAGTGCATGTGGCTGTTGAGGACGTGGATGATGCGGGCTGCATGGTTAGCCACCTAAGGAGCAGGACGTGGGCACGTTCCAACAGTTTGGTCCAGCGAGAGAGAGAGTAGAGGAGGGAGAAAGGCACGGGGGAGAGTGGGAGGGGTTCGGGGTGAGTCGTGGCGACGTCCAGAGAGACCGGGGCGTCGAGGCGAAGGGCAGGTAGGTGGAGTGGCGCGCATGCGCGTGGCCGGCGAGCGCGTGCCCCTCGTCCTCCTGGCGCCAGGAGGACGATGACTGGCGTCGGCAGGTGGTGGGCTGTGACGCCCCCGATTCAATCGTACACTAATCATACACGCAAACGTGTATGATCAAGATCAGGGACTCACGGGAAGATATCACAACACAACTCTACAAATAAAATAAGTCATACAAGCATCATATTACAAGCCAGGGACCTTGAGGGCTCGAATACAAGAGCTTGATCATAGACGAGTCAGCGGAAGCAACAATATCTGAGTACAGACATAAGTTAAACAAGTTTGCCTTAAGAAGGTGTAACACCCTCGATGCGGCTATATCTCCTACGTGTCGAAGCACGACTTAGAGGCATAACCGCATTGAAAGCAATGTCGCAAGTAAGGCAATCTTCACAACAACCCATGTAAATATATAAAAGGGGAAAGGATACATAGTTGGCTTACACTCGCCATGTCACACAAATACATGAATAACATTACAAATCATCCAATACACTCATGGTCCAACTACGGTACCAAAATAAATATCAACCCCAACATGCGACACGGTCCCCGATCACCCCAACTGGGCACCACTACTGATCATCTGGGAAAGACACGTAGTAACGGCGAGAGTCTTCATCGAACTCCCACTTGAGCTCAAGCGCATCGTCTAGAACGGTAACATCGGTCCCTGCATCTGGTTTTGGAAGTAAACTGTGAGTCATGGGGACTCAGCAATCTCGCACCCTCGCGATCAAGACTACTTAAGCTTATAGGTAAGGCAAGGTAATATGTGGAGCTGCAGCAAGCGACTAGCATATATGGTGGCTAACCTATTCGCAAAAGAGAGCGAGAAGAGAAGGCAAAAGCACGGTCGAACAACTATGATCAAGAAGTGATCCTAGAACAACCTACGTCAAGCATTACTCCAACACCATGTTCACTTCCCGGACTCCGCCGAGAAGAGACCATCACGGTTACACACGCGGTTGATTCATTTTAATTAAGTTAAGTTTCATGTTATCTACAATTGGACATTAACAAATTCCCATCTGCCCATAACCGCAGGCACGACTTTCAAAAGTTCAAATCCCTGCAGGGGAGTCCAAACTTAGCCCATCACAAGCTCTCACGGTCAACGAAGGATATTCCTTCTCCCGAGACATTCCGATCAGACTCGGCATCCCGGTTTAACAAGACATCCTCGACAATGGTAAAACAAGTCCAGCAACACTGCCCGAATGTGCCGACAAATCCCGATAGGAGCTGCACATATCTCGTTCTCAGGGCACACTCAGATGAGACATCCTACGAGTAAAACCAACCCTCAAGTTGCACTGAGGTGGCCCCGCAGTCTACTCGGTCGGACCAACACTCAGAGGAGCACTGGCCCTGGGGGTTTAAATAAGATGACCCTTGGGCTCCGGAAACCCAAGGGAAAAAGAGGCTAGGTGGCAAATGGTAAAACCAAGGTTGGGCATTGCTGGAGGAGTTTTATTCAAGGCAAACTGTCAAGGGGTTCCCATTATAACCCAACCGCGTAAGGACCGCAAAATCCGGGAACATAACACCGATATGACGGAAACTAGGGCGGCAAGAGTGGAACAAAACACTAGGCAAAAGACCGAGCCTTCCACCCTTTACCAAGTATATAGGTGCATTAAGATAACAAGATAATATAGTGATATCCCAACAATAAACAGTGTTCCAACAAGGAACGATCTCCAATCTTCACCTGCAACTAGCAACGCTATAAGAGGGGCTGAGCAAAGCGGTAACATAGCCAATCAACGGTTTGCTAGGAAGTGGTGGGTTAGAGGTTTGACATGGCAATTTGGGAGGCATGATAAGCAAGTGGTAGGCATCGTAGCATAGGCATAGCAAAAGAGCGAGCATCTAGCAAGCAAAGATAGAAGTGATTTCGAGGGTATGATCATCTTGCCTGCAAGGTTGTCACAGTTGACTTGATCCTCATAAGCGAACTCAACGGGCTCCTTGTTCGCGAAATCGTCTCCCGGCTCTATCCAAACAAGACAAACAAGCAAAAGGAACACAATCAACCACGTGCAATGCTCAAACAAACATGATGCAAACATGGTATGCTATGCGGGATGCGGTATGTGATGCATATGCAAGATTTGACAAGGAATGATTGAACCTGGCCTCAACTTGGAAATCCAAGAGTGCCACTGGAAAGGTGAGGTGATTTCGGTTGAAATCGATATAAAGATCATCGGAATCGGATGCACGGTTTGGAAATGGCAAGCAAAACAAATATGACACCGGTCTGCGATAATCAGCAAGTAGCCATCTAAATGCATCAAGATAAATATGCTACAGCACTCAACCATGACAAAAAAAATACATGACAAGGATCCACTCATGAAGCTTAACAAACGATGAACACTGAGCTACGGATAATTCATCCATTAACAGGTTCAAACAAGCATGGCAAAAGTGCAAATGATAACAGGTTTCAGACTTAGTGAAATTAACACAAGTCTAGAATTTAACATCAGGAAGCACACTTTAGAGCATGAAAAATACATGCTATAGGAACTTAACATGGCAAAGCAAGGCATGGCATGAAGCTACTCAAAGCACTTAACAAAAATCCCTTAGTGACCTTGAGCCAAAAGGGATCAGAAAATACAATTGCAAGCATGTGAACATGACAAAAACATAATCAGATTACAGACTTAGTGAAAAACTGGAGCATGCAAAACAGTTAAGGAGTAGGCATGTTTACGAGCACGATGCACTCACTACAGAGCATGAAATGACAAACTAAGCATACAACCATCAAGAATACATGTCCTAGAAGCTAGACACGGCAAGAACAACAACCTAGCATGCACGGATCAATAGCAACATCCTCGGCAAAATCGCTAACAAGTCAACAATCTGCCAGGATTCACCAAATAGCAAAAGTAGAGCTCGATTGACTCAAGCTAGGGTGCTCCATAAATCCAAACAAAGACATGGATGGATAGAGCACCACAATGTTAACAAATCATCCTTACTGATCATCCTCAAAAGAGGCACGGGTCACTAGGAGACAACATGAACATATGGCATAACGACGAAATCAGGACAAGGACTTAGTGAAATTCTAAGTCCCTGAAATCAGCATTACCGAGTACACTACTTTGCAAGCTTGTGCTATTCACCACACATATCACAAAAACACATGGTAAGCACCTCTATAAAGATGTCATGGCATATAACAAAACTCATGTAGAGCTCAGGAGCATATCATGCTGCCGGGGGACTGATCCACGAGCACCTATGGGACCGGCGGGCCGAGTCCCTTTCGGTTCGGCGGGGGCGGAGGTCGCACGAAGAGCGGATCGAGGCGAAGCACACGAGCGGTTTACCCAGGTTCGGGCCGCACGGATGCGTAAAACCCTACTCCTGCTTTGTGGTTTGTATTGAGTTCTTGCTCGGGAGCGCGGAGTGCTACAGTACACACCAGCAGCTAACGAGACCGAGCGTGAGTGTTCTGTTTCTCCGAACCCCCCTCTACGTTGCGCATGGGCCTCCTTTTATATGCTCAAGGGGTCACCGACAGGTGGCAACGGAGACAAAGGGTAAAAATGGAAAGGTGCTGCGGTAGGTACAGCTACCTGCTACAGTTTATCATACCTAACCCTGCCGGTAGGGGACAAGGGCATTAAATGCCCGTCTGCGTCGTCTAAATAGTGCAAAAAGGGACCGCCAGGGACGCCACCGCTCGCCACGATGGCAATCTTGTCAGCGCCGCTTGCCACCGCTCACCGCTGGCTGCACAGCCTCCCGCCACGTACGCCTGGAAGGGTCCCAGAGCGACACATTGGTGGATATGCTGGAGCGCGGGCACAGAGTGGAGGCTTGCCGCGGCAAGCGCCTTGCCGCGGTCGTTGTCTTGTCGCGTCCGGGAGCTTGTCGCTCACCGGGCCTTGCCGGGACGCGTGGCGCATCACGGCAAGTTCCTTGAGATGCCTTGGTTGGCCTTCCCGGCAAGCTCCTCTCGCCGGGGTCTTGAGATGCCTTTGGTGGCCTTCCCGGCAAGCTTCTCTTGTCGGGGTCTTGTCTCCTTGGCTTGGATACTTTGTCCTTGAATGGCTCCAAAGGAACCACGGAGGACCTTGGCGGTCACCCGGCAAGCCTTGCCGCGGGATGCTGCGACTGCCCGTGCACAAGTTCGGGATACTAGGGTACCCCTACTCTAGTACACCAACAGGAGCCCCCGGGCCTGGGCCATACGCGGTGCCGAGCGCTATTGGGCCAGGCCCAAAATAGGGCACGGGCACGCACGGCCTAGGTTACGCCGTATCTCTCTCCGTATCCACCGCGCCCTCCCCGAACGACATGCGTTGAATGCGGCGTCGTGGGAGAGATCGTGGGTGGTTTCTTTATTTAGAAATGCGGAACGTCCGCCCCCTCCCTCTTTATAAGCAGGGGAAACAGGGGTAGTTCGCCCATTCGCCGGTTGCTGCTTCAATCTCGGAAATCTCCGCCGCTCCCTCATCTTCCCAAAGCCGAAAGAGAGCAGCGCTCCGCCCCCCATCGCCACCAGCACCACCAACGCCGTCGACCTCCTCCACCACTTCTGCCATGGCTCCAAAAGCCGACAAGGGGAAGGTTGTGAAGTCGATCGAGGCACAGCGGCTTGCGGCGCTGCGAAAGGAGCGGGCAGTCTTCCCCCCCAAGCTCGTCGCGAGACACGAGCGCATCCGCGCACGAAGGTACTTCCCGCCGCCGCTTGGAAGACGGCTCCAAACGGATACCCTTTCTTCGCCTTGTTCTTCTACTGCGGGCTCTGCCCGCCCTTCTCTGAATTCTTATGCGACATTATGAACACCTACAGGTTCCACCTCCTTGACTTCACCCCCAATGCCGTTCTGACCATGGCAGTTTTCGCACATCTCTGCAAAAACTTTGTCGGAGTCCATCCCAATGTAGCCCTTTTTTGCCACTTCTTTATGCCCCGAGTAGAGAGAGGAGAGCCTTTATCCGGCGGAATCGCCTGGATCTCAAGGGCCGACAAGAAGGACACTTATCTGGAGGGAGAGTTCCGCGGCAAGTGGGAGGAATTGAGAGCAGACTGGTGCTGGATTGACGAGGAGAACCCGCAGCCCTTCACCGCCCGGCGCCAAGCCCCAGTAGCACGCGGCAGCGACTGGAGTGACGTGGCCCCGGAAGACGACAGGCTGAAGATTGCTGTCACCCGGATCCTACGCCTCAGGCTTGCCGGGCTCACTGTAGGCGCTGTTGGCGCAGATTTTCTTCGCCGCCGCATCGCCCCCCTGCAGGAACGGGGGAGACCCGCCTGGGAGTTCAAGAATGCGGCGGATATCATGAGGCTGCGGCCGGGCCTCAACTTCAACTTCACTGTTCTGGAGCTCAACGCGATGCTCCAGGAGCTGTTCAAGTACGACCCTCAACATCCTGAAGTGTTCAGGTTGCCGGGGGCGACGTTCCGCTGTGCAACAACTCTGCGCTCGACCGCATCCGCGCAATGATGCCGTTGTGCAATTCACATGGAATTGTCCCAACTTGGCAAGAGCCTGCAGACGATGTCGTGCAGCAATTCTTCGATGGCTTGGTAGAAGTGCCGATCCGCTCTAACGAGAAGGATAGCCTCACCCGCGACACCACCGATGCGGAGATGACACACATCGCCACTAGGCTGGAAGAGGCGGCGGCAGCCGTAGCCGCGGGCGAATTTGGGTTCACCGTGGAGGAGGCAGAGGCAGCAGAGGCGGCAAGCCGTGCCGAGCGAGGGGAGCCCGCCGGCAAGAAAGAGCTTGCCAGGCATGACGTCGAGTCGAGCGAGCCCGCCAAGGATACGAGCGGCTCGCTGGAAATCAACTCCTCTTCCTCCTCATCTTTAGGCATCTCACCGCAAGCAGAGCCTCCATCCCCACCAAAAAGGCGTCTCCGCAAGGCCGGTGACGTTGCGGAGCGACAGGCGAGTCAACAGTCGCCGCGCCGCGTGACACGCTCCACCGCGGCAAGCACTGTTGCCGCGGGAGCACCTCACGCTGCGACGGCAACTGGAGCGGGACCCTCCCGGACCACCGCTTCTACTCCTGTCGCTTCTCATGCCGCGCCGGCAGCCGGAGCGGGGTCGTCTCAGACCACCGCCACTGCTCCCGCCAAGCGGCCAAGGGAACCTACTCCTCCGCCTCCTCACGCCGGTCGTGATCCGGACTTCGACTTCTCCGCGTTCAGCTCCGACGAGGAAGAAGAAGAGTAAGATTCTCTTGTTGTACTTGTAGTTCTTCAATTCTTGCTGCTTTGTCTTGTATCTCATTTGCTTTACTCTGAACTTGTTCCTTTTTAGGACTCTGGCCCAGAGAGCAGCAAAGAGAGCCAAGGTCCCGATGATCGTCATTGAGGACGAACCCACTGCGACAGCAGGGGGTGCGCCCGAGACAACCTTGCCGGACCCGGCAAGTTTTCTCCAGAGCAGCCCCCAGCGTAAGTATATGGTTTGCTTTCCGCTTTGAGGTGCGCATGGATACTCTGTCTTTGCTGATATCTGACTGTTGGTTTGTGTAGGAGCAGAGCAGCCCCACCAGGAGCCAAGGGAGAGTCCTCTGGCAAGGGAGAGCTTTCCGGTAAGGGAGAAGTCTCCGACAAGGGACAGCACCAGCGGCCCCCCGACGGCGGAGACCACGACTGCAGAACCCGGTACAGGTAATCCTTTCGCTGCAAGATTTCCCTTGGGTTCTTCTTCTTTTGATCTTCTTGGGTATTTGCTTGACTCTTCTCCCTTTTCCGGCCGTCAGACCCATCTGCTGCGGAGCCGATGGAGATCGAGGTTGCCGCCGACGACGCCGCTACCACCGAGGGAGCAGCCGGTGCTGACGATCCCGCCGGCGCAAAGGCCGCCAAAGCTGCCGCCACAGCAGCTGGCGAGGGGTCTGGTGATCGCACTGACGGCCCTGAGGCCGTAGGAGCGCCAGGCGCTACGCCGACCGCCGACCCGTCCGCCGCTGCCACAGCGCCAGGCTCCGAAGAGCCCCAGCCAGGCGTCTACTTGAAGGCCGGCGACGGCGTCTTCATCAACCTCCCCTGGGCGTCAAGCTCCAGGGCACCGGTCGAGGGAGAGATCTTCGACGGGGAGGTGCTCGCCTCCGCTGGGCTGACGCTGGTTGACGCGCCGAGCAGCAGCATCAACGAGCCTGAGGAGGAGCGGCTGCTGCAGAAGTTGTTGTCGCTCTACCGTGCGCGGCAAGCCAAGCTGGAATCCCGCGAGGCGCTTGTCGCGAAGGCGGGAGCAGACATCGAGAAGCGTGCGGAGGAGAGATGCTGATCTGGAGGCGCTCAAGACCCTTGTCGCACCCATTGTGGACAAGGTGAGCGGGATCAAGATGATCGAGGGCAATCGCGTAGACTAGGCCGCCCGTTTCTTCTTTTCTTGTCGCTGTTTGTCATGTTATGAAAACAATCTGTTAGAGCCGCGACAAGCTATCTTTGTAATATAACTCTATTCCGGGTAATGATTGCAATGTTATTCCCTTTACTTGATTCCTCCCTTTGTATGTTTTTTTACCCTACGCTTTTAGGGAACTTGCCGGTGCAGGCACCTGAGCCGCGAGCGCTGAGTGCGGGACGTCAGCAGCCTGCTGGCGGTGCCGCTACCGACAAGAAACCTTGTTGCAACTAGGTGCAGCTCACTTAAGTTGTTGAGCGGACTCGAAACAAAATAAGGGCGCAACTAGCTACGAG
The DNA here is from genome assembly GCF_018294505.1 of Triticum aestivum. Lineage (NCBI taxonomy): Eukaryota > Viridiplantae > Streptophyta > Magnoliopsida > Poales > Poaceae > Triticum > Triticum aestivum. Next base: position 313,520,116 of record NC_057806.1, on the reverse strand, counting down.
TTGGTTCCTCTGCGCATAGGTTTTCCATACAAAGTGCGGTCGTTCAAGGGAAATAACTTAAAAATTTTAAAAAAATCTGATTGCTCAAACTTTGGCAACTTAGCTTTTCTGTTGTTTGTTTCCCGGCAAGGCGAAACTTTCTTGAACGACGCCTGGTCCATACCATTATCTTCTCCTTTTCCCCCCCGGCAAACTTGTGGGCGAGGGACCCTTCCTTTGCTTGAGAGAAAAAAAAGAAAGAGGAGAAAATAAAGATATGGAGCCTTACGGCTCGTTATTGCTTACCGTGGAGTAGGTGCTGCACAAAGTGTCAGATCATATATGCCAAAAAATAGAGAGCATGAAATTGACAAGATGTGCAGAGCACATGAGCTTTGCTTATGCACGGGGTCTGCGCCCGGCTTTGTACAAAGGATTACATGCAATAGCGGCAAGACTTGTACAAAAGGTGGTTGCCGGAACAGGTTCCGGCAACCGCGCCTTACGGGTAAAACTTACGAAGATGCTCAATGTTCCAGGAATTGCTCACCGGAATGCTATCTTTGGTCTCAAGGTGGACAGCGCCAGGCCTAGTGACTCGTTTCACCCGGTAAGGGCCTTCCCACTTCGACGTCAACTTGTTGGAATTCTTGGTGGACTGAACACGCCGAAGAACAAGGTCGCCTTCCTCGAGACTTCTGGCGTTAACTTTGCGGCTATGGTAGCGGCGCAAAGCTTGCTGGTAGCGAGCAGCTCGCACAGCAGCCTAAAGACGGTCTTCCTCAAGGAGTAGCGCGTCATCTTGTCGCAGCTGCTCTTGCTCAAGCTCATCATAAGCGAGCACTCGAGGTGACCCGTATACGAGTTCCATGGGGAGAACTGCCTCTGCTCCATAGACTAGAGCGAAAGGTGTCTGGCCAGTGGCTCGATTTGGCGTCGTCCTGATCGACCAAAGAACCACCGGCAGCTCCTCGATCCAGTTTCTTCCGCACTTGTGCAGCCTGTCGAAAGTCCTGGTCTTGAGCCCGCGCAGCACTTCAGCATTTGCCCTCTCCGCTTGACCGTTGCTTCTCTGGTGAGCAACAGAAGCGAAGCAGACCTTGGCGCCAAGATCTTGGACGTACTGCTTGAAGGTGCGGCTCGTGAATTGCGTACCGTTGTCGGTGATTATCCTGTTAGGGATCCCGAAGCGGCAAACAATCGACCTGAAGAACCTGACTGCTGACTGTGCTGTCACCTTCCTCACTGGTTCCACTTCCGGCCACTTTGTGAACTTGTCGATTGCAACGTACAAGTACTCAAAGCCCCCGACTGCTCGGGGGAAGGGGCCGAGGATGTCGAGCCCCCAGACCGAAAATGGCCAGGATAAAGGGATCGTCTGGAGAGCTTGAGCTGGTTGGTGTATCTGCTTGGAATGGAACTGGCACGCTTCACACTTGGTTACTTGTGCAGTTGCATCCTGGAGGGCTGTCGGCCAAAAGAAACCCTGCCGGAATGCTTTGCCGACAAGTGCTCTTGCGCTGATGTGGTGACCACATATGCCTCCATGTATCTTTGCCAACAGCTTTTGTCCGTCTTCCCGGCGAATACACTTCAATTTCACACCGTTCAGTCTTCTTCTGTACAGTGTCTTGTCGACAAACTGGTACATACTTGACTGCCGGGCTACTCTTTCCGCTTCTTCTTGCTCTTCGGGAAGTTCTCCTGTCTGAAGGAAACGGACAGTCTGCTGCGCCCATGCTGGAGCTTGTGGCTCGACAACAAGGACTAAAGGCAAATCTGCTGCTGCGGGAACATCCGCTTCTACGGCGAGAACCTGCGGCTCTGCCGGAGCTTGACGTTCCCTGGCAAGCTTGCCGGAGCAAAACTTGTCGGGAGCTTCTGCTTCAACGGAACAAACCCTAGGGCTTGCCGGAGCAGGCTGCTCCTCAGCGCCTTTGGCGTTGATCTTGGGGATCTTCTTGGCGGCGGCTTCGGGAAGCTCTGCCGGAAAATAGTCACCAGAAATCAACTTCCTCTTCTTGCTCTGTCCAGCTGATGGCGTTACAGACGGTTGAGTCAGCTTGAGCACAAAGATCCCTGGTTCCACAGGTAACTTAAGTGCGGCGCACTTTGACAGGCCATCGGCAATGGCGTTCTGAGCTCTTGGAACATGCTCCATCTGTAGGCCACCAAAGTGCTCTTCTAGCTTTCTCACTTCATCGACGTAGGCTTCCATCAACGGACTCTGATAGCTCTTGTTCACTTGGCGGACGACAAGATGCGAGTCACCCCTGACAATGAGCTTCTTGATCCCAAGGTCTGCCGCGATCCTGAGACCGGCAAGCAAGCTTTCATACTCTGTAGTATTGTTTGTTGCTTGCTCCTTGGGAAAGTGCATCTGGACTACGTACTTGAGGTGCTCTCCGGTGGGTGCCACAAGCAGCACGCCAGCACCGGCGCCTTGCAGCGAAAAGGCACCATCAAAGTACATCAGCCACTCTTTGCTTGCTTCATCGACGGGGATGCTCGTTTCTGGAATTTCTTCATCTGGTGTTGGTGTCCATTCTGCTATGAATTCTGCCAATGCTCTGCTTTGGATAGTTGAAGTACTCTCAAACTTAAGGCCAAAGCTTGACAGTTCCAGTGCCCACTCAACAATCCTGCCTGTCGCTTCTGGATTTTGTAGTATCCTCTTCAGCGAAAAGCGAGTGACAACTGTGATCTCATGTGCTTGGAAGTAATGGCGCAACTTTCTCGAGGCCATGAGAAGGCCGAAAAGCAATTTCTGCACACCAGAGTACCTTGACCTAGCTCCCTGCAGAAGGGAACTGACAAAGTAAACTGGGCACTGCACCATTCTCTTCTGTATCTCCTCGCGCGTCTGCGCAGATCCATCCTTGTCGGGACCAGAGCTTGCCGGGGAAGCCCCCTGCATGTCGCTGGATGCGCCTGCCGTGGTTGCTGGCTCGTCATCTGCCTCCCTCTCTGCCACTAACGCAGCACTAACCACTTGATTGGTTGTCGCTATATACAGCAGCAACTTCTCTTGTGGCTTAGGTGCGACAAGTATTGGAGGGGAGGACAGGTATCTCTTCAAGTCTTGCAGCGCAGCCTCCGCTTCCGGAGTCCATTTCATTGGACCTGCCTTTTTCAATAATTTGAAAAATGGCAGGGCGCGCTCAGCAGACCTAGAGATAAACCTGCTGAGAGCAGCCACGCAACCGGCAAGTCTTTGTACATCCTTGACGCGCTTTGGTGCTTCAATCTGCTCAATGGCCTTGATCTTGTCGGGATTGGCTTCGATTCCCCGCTGAGACACGAAGAACCCGAGAAGCTTGCCGGAGGGGACTCCAAACACACACTTCTCTGGGTTGAGCTTGAGGCTGATCTTGCGCAGATTTGCAAAGGTCTCGTCTAAATCTTGGATCAGAGTTGCCTTGTCCTTGCTCTTGACCACTATGTCATCCATGTAGGCTTCCACATTTCAGTGTATTTGTGGCTCAAGGGCGATATGGACTACCCTTGCAAATGTTGAACCAGCATTTTTTAATCCAAAAGGCATCCGTATGAAACAGTACGTGCCACATGGAGTGATGAATGCGGTCTTCTCCTCATCCTCTTCTGCCATGAAGATCTGATGGTATCCTGAGTATGCGTCAAGAAATGAAAGCAAATCACATCCGGCCGTGGAGTCAACAATCTGGTCAATGCGCGGCAAAGGAAATGGGTCTTTGGGACAAGCTTTGTTAACATCGGTAAAGTCGATACAAAGTCTCCATTTCCCGTTCGCCTTGCGCACGACTACAGGATTGGCCAACCACGTAGGATGGAGCACTCCTCTGACAAGGCCTGCTGCTTCCAACTTCTTGATCTCTTCTGGGATGAATTCTTGGCGCTCCACTGCTTGCTTCCTGACCTTCAGCTTGACGGGCCGCGCATGAGGTCAAACGGCAAGATGATGCTCAATTACTTTCCTGGGAACACCGGGGATGTCAGACGGTTGCCACGCAAACACGTCGACATTCGCCCGCGGGAAAGCAATGAGCGCGCTTTCCTATTTAGGGTCGAGAGTGGCACTGATGGTGAAGGTACCACCAGTGCCGTCCTCTTTGGCGGACACCTTCTTGGTCTTTGGCGGAGCTGCCATTGTCTTCTTACACTTGCCGGTGGAGCTCGATGGTGCGTCCTCGACGGCAGCGCAGCACTCCGAAGAGGTGCGCTTGCCGGAGTGGGCATCAGAACTCTTGCCGGACTTGGTATTCTTCTTCCCCCCGGGAGCTTCAACGGCAAGTGACTTGTGGTCTGTTGCGGCTGCCGCTTCCCGGTAGATCTTGTCGGCGCAGATAAGAGCATCCTTCTTGTCACCGGGGACAGAGATGACGCTTATCGGGCCTGGCATCTTCAGCATGTTGTATGCGTAGTGAGAGGCTGCCATGAACTTGGCGAGTGCTGGACGGCCAAGTATCCCATTGTAAGGCAATGGAATATCGGCAACGTCAAAAGTGACCTTCTCAGTCCTGAAGTTCAGCTCGCCGCCAAATGTTACTGGCAACGTGACCTTCCCCTTCGGCTTGCTCCTTCCCGGGTTGATTCCTTGGAATGTGTCGGTCTCTACAAGCTCGCTGTCAGGGATCTGGAGTTTCTGGAGTACAGCGGAGGAGATCAGGTTCAAGCCGGCCCTGCCGTCAACTAGCATCTTAGTGACCTTGAGGTTGCGGATAGTTGGTGAAACCAACATCGGCAAGCACCCGACTGCAGTTGTGCGATCAGGGTGGTCCTCAATATCAAAGATGATAGGCGTGCTGGACCATTTCAGAAGCTTGCGTGACTCGACAGGTGGCTCCGCCGCATTGACTTCCCGCACCCACTGCTTGAGTTGGCGGTGTGAAGTATGCAGAGAAGCACCGCCGTCAACGCACAAGACCTCTGTGGCTTTCTGGAACTCCTGCTCACTGGTCTCAACATCATCCATGTCTTCATCGTTGTCGTCATCTTCATCCTTGTCGCAGCCGTGGGGAGGTCTGTCTCCTTGCCGCTGCTTGGCCTTGCCGCGGCGTCCTCCCCGGCCAGCGCGCTTCTTGCCGGATTCTCCAGCGCCTCCTTGGGCCCTCTCCTTGTCGCATCGCTCGTATTCAGCCTTTTGCTGCTGGACAAGCTGCTCAACCTTCTTGCAGCTCTGGAGGTCATGGCCCTTGGTGCGGTGGATCTTGCAGTACTGCTTGTAGGTCCCGTCCTACTTGTCGGCGACCGCCACAGTCTGGCAGTTGGTGCATGCGGCAATCTCCTTGCCGGAGCTACCAACTTTGGCTTTCTTGGCACCACCTTCTTTGCCGGACTGCTCAACGACTAGCACATCTTTGCCTTTCTTCTTCCTGTTCCGCCGCCGGTTTTTCTTTGTCGGGGCAGCATCCTCGCTGTCAGATCCTCCTGCTCCTGTATCCTCTCCAGGGAGTTTCCTCCCTTCCTCAGCACGTGCACACTTGTCAGCCAAGGCATACAGCTCACTGACGTCTCTGATCTTGCACATCGCCATCTCCTCCCGCATCCTGCGGTTACGCATGTTCTGATGGAACGCGCTGATGACCGCGGCAGGGTGGACATCTGGGATGTTGTGCTGTACACGGCTGAATCTCTGAATGTACTTGCGCAGGGGCTCTCCTTCCTTCTGGGCGAGCAGATGAAGGTCACTCTCTTGGCCATGAGGTTTGTGGCCGCCTGTAAAGGCGCCGACAAACTGATGGCATAGGTCTGCCCAGGAGGATATGGAGTTGTTCGGCAAGTGCATGAGCCAGGACCTGACGTCGGGCTTGAGCACCAGCGGGAAGTAGTTGGCAAGGATCTTGTTGTCCCGCCCCCCGGCAGCCTGCATCGCGATGGTGTAGATGCTGAGGAACTCCGACGGATGCGACTTGCCGTCGTACTTCTCTGGTACGTCTGGCTTGAAATTCTTCATGCTGGGCCACTGGACTTGCCGCAGCTCACGAGTAAACGCAGGGCAACCTACCGCGTACGGCAAGTCACCTGGTTCCCCTGGCGCATGCATGTCGACAGAGGGCCCAGCGCGCTGGTCCGATTGACGTCGCGCTTCTCTTCAGCGCTCGATGCGAGTACGAGCGTCTTCTTGCTGTCGTTCGTGAAGAACTTGGCGCTGATCACGACGAGCTCGTGGATCTGATGACGCGGTGGAGTCGCTGTCGAGGTGGATCCGGCGAGTCGACGATCTTGGCCTTCGGGGTAGAGAGTGCACAGTGGTTGCACCCCCACCGGTCTTGTCGCCACCGGCTCGTGCCTGGCTGACTGGCTGCGGCTGCGACGTGCTCGGCTGCCGTTGAGTGTCGCCGTTGGCGAAGCCGATGAGACTCTGAATGGTGGCCCTCCAGTCGTCGATCTTGTCTGCCGTTGGAGGGTAGTCCAGGAGCAGTTGAGCTCGCGCCAAAGCTTCTGTTGCAGTGGCGGGTGGCGGTGGCGAACGGTGCGAGGAGTGGGATATGCTCGGACTTCTAACTATGTTAGAAGGAGCAGTATCCCGTCCAGGCGACCGTGCCTCGCTCGTGCCAGCATGTTGGCGTGCATGCTGGTCTTGAGCACTCCGAGATCCACCAGCCCGATCTTGGTCCAGCAAACACATGGTACCGTGAGCACCATGACGCTGCCGGTCCCGCGCCTCCTGAGATGGGCACGGTGCATGTACGGACGCCGAGGTCTTGGAGTGCGCCCGGTCGTTGTGGGAGCCGGCTACACCGCCGATGGGCAGCGCAGCCTTGTCCTTGGACCTGGCAGCACTGTGAGCTCCCTCGTCGACGCCCGTTCTTCCGCCGGCATCTGCCCCATCAGCCGTTTGCTCCGGCGGTGGTGGGTTCGGCGCGGACGGAGAAGCCGCCTCCGAAGCCTTCTTCTTCGGCGGCATGTCGATGAAGATGATGAAGATCTAGCTCGCGTGAACGCCGGATCTGGTTCACACAACCTCGACGCCCCCTACCTGGCGCGCCAAAGATGCCGGGGGACTGATCCACGAGCACCTATGGGACCGGCGGGCCGAGTCCCTTTCGGTTCGGCGGGGCCGGAGGTCGCACGAAGAGCGGATCGAGGTGAAGCACACGAGCGGTTTACCCAGGTTCGGGCCGCACGGATGTGTAAAACCATACTCCTGCTTTGTGGTTTGTATTGAGTTCTTGCTCGGGAGCGTGGAGTGCTACAGTACACACCAGCAGCTAACGAGACCGAGCGTGAGTGTTCTGTTTCTCCGAACCCCCCTCTAAGTTGCGCATGGGCCTCCTTTTATATGCTCAAGGGGTCACCGACAGGTGGCAACGGAGACAAAGGGTAAAAATGGAAAGGTGCTGCGGTAGGTACAGCTACCTGCTACAGTTTATCATACCTAACCCTGACGGCAGAGGACAAGGGCATTAAATGCCCGTCTGCATCGTCTAAATAGTGCAAAAAGGGACCGCCAGGGACGCCACCGCTCGCCACGATGGCAATCTTGTCAGCGGCTTGCCACCGCTCACCGCTGGCTGCACAGCCTCCCGCCATGTACGCCTGGAAGGGTCCCAGAGCGACACGTTGGTGGATATGCTGGAGCGCGGGCACAGAGTGGAGGCTTGCCGCGGCAAGCGCCTTGCCGCGGTCGTTGTCTTGTCGCGTCCGGGAGCTTGTCGCTCACCGGGCCTTGCCAGGACGCGTGGCGCGTCGCGGAAAGTTCCTTGAGATGCCTTGGTTGGCCTTCCCGGCAAGCTCCTCTCGCCGGGGTCTTGAGATGCCTTTGGTGGCCTTCCCGGCAAGCTCCTCTTGCCGGGGTCTTGTCTCCTTGGCTTGGATACTTTGTCCTTGAATGGCTCCAAAGGAACCACGGAGGACCTTGGCGGTCACCCGGCAAGCCTTACCGCGGGATGCTGCGACTACCCGTGCACAAGTTCGGGATACTAGGGTACCCCTACTCTAGTACACCGACACATGCACACATTAATCATGGCAAAAATGACAAATATCTATTTGATGAAACAGATCTGGCAAATATATCAGATAGCCCTTTTCCAACAGCATTTTGGGAATCAAGATGAGCTCAACTAAAAATGATGCAATGAGATGAAATGATGTACTCTTTGAGACGAACATTTTGATATGCTACATGCGCAAATCGAAGCTACGGATGCAGAGTTACAACATGATGAAAAACGCAAAAAAACTAGGGTTACGGGATAAAAGTCAACCGATCCAGATCTGGAGATCTACTGTAGCAACACTGTAGCAGGGCGCGGAAAATGAGGATCGTCGGCGTGGACGAATAGCACGGTGGCCGGAGCTAAGGAAGCTCGCCGGGGCGGCTCGCCGGCCGGAGGAGGAGGATGCCGGGGCGACGGTTGCCGGAGCTGGGGCCGGCCCGACGGAGGAAGTGGACGGCGGGGGCGGTGACCACGATGCGGGGCGGCGCGCAGGGCACCGGCGAACTCGCGTGCGGCGCATGGCGCGTTGAGCGAGGTCGGTGGCGGCGTCGGGCACCGGCCTTCGGGAAGACGGCGGTGGGGCTAACGGGCGGCGCGGGGGCTCCTCTGGCCCGATCGGGTGGCAGGGAGGGCCGACCACGGGCCGAGCGGGCCCGTGCGGCGGCGGCAAAGTGGGGCGACCACCCAGGATAGATGGCGGCGTGCGATTGGTCAGCGGCGGTGTGTCCAGGCAGACCGGACGTGTCCGGCGCGGCGAGAGGGAAAGATCTAGGGTTAGGGTGGTAGAAGACCCGGGATTTTCGGAGGGGAGACTATTTATAGGCATAGAGGGAGCTAGGAAGCTCCAAATGGAGTGCGGTTTTCATCCACGCGATTGTGATTGAACGACCAAGACGATGGAGAGGGTTTAGGTGGGTTTTGGACCAAATTGGGAGGGTGTTGGGCTGCAACACAAACGAGGCCTTCTCGGTCCCTCGGTTAACCGTTGGAGTATCAAACGAAGTCCAAATGGTACGAAACTTGACAGGCGGTCTACCGGTAGTAAACCAAGGCCGCATGACAAGTCTCGGTCCAATCCGGAAATGTTTAGCCCCCACACACGAAAAGAGGTAGAAAGGGGCGCCGGAGGAGATAGGAGCGCCAGAATGCAAAACGGACAATGGGGAAAATGCTTGGATGCATGAGACGAACACGTATACAAATGCAATGCACATGATGACATGATATGAGATGCATGACACAGACAACAACACACGGAGACAAAAACCCGAACCCGAGGAAAATAAAATAACTTAGCGCCGGAAACGGCAAGAGTTGGGATACATATAAGGTAAATTACATCCGGGGTGTTACAACACTCCACCACTACGAAAGGATCTCGTCCCAAGATCTAGGGCTGGAAAAACGCCGGGTACTTAGAACAGAGGTGATCCTCGCATTCCCAGGTGGCTTCACGGTCGGAATGGTGTGACCACTTGACTTTGAGGAATTTGATTGACTTATTGTGAGTCTTGCGTTCAGTCTCTTCAAGAATAGCAACGCGGTGCTCACGATAAGAGAGCTCTTCTTGGAGATCAATGTCTTTGAAGTTGACAGTGCGGTCAGGGGTCCTGAAGCACTTGCGGAGCTGAGAGACATGGAACACGTCGTGCACATTAGCAAAGTTGGAGGGAAGCTCGAGTTGATAGGCGAGATCGCCTCTCTTGCTGACGATCTTGAAAGGACCCACGTATCTAGGGGCAAGCTTCCCTTTGATACCGAAGCGACGAGTACCTTTCATTGGAGAGACGCGGAGGTAAACATGGTCTCCGATCTCGAAAGCCAAATCACGATGCTTACTATCATAGTAGCTCTTCTAGCACGATTGCACTACTTTGAGGTTATCACGAATGACTTTGCACATCTCATCTGCCTCTGTGATCAAGTCATTTCCAAGAAGTTGACGTTCACCGGTCTCTGACCAGTTAAGAGGAGTACGGCACTTCCTGCCATAGAGAATTTCAAATGGGGCCTTGCCCGAACTCGCTTGAAAGCTGTTGTTGTAGGAGAAGTCGGCATATGGAAGACAATCTTCCCACTTCATACTGAAGGAGATAACATAAGCCCTGAGCATATCTTCGAGAATATGATTGACACGCTCGACTTGACCGCTAGTTTGAGGATGAAAAGTTGTGCTGAAACGGATGTTGGTGCCCATGGCCTTCTGAAAAGAATCCCAAAACTTGGAGGTAAAGATGCTGCCACGGTCTGAAGAAATCAACTATGGAATGCCGTGTAGAGAGACAATCCGAGAGGTATAAAGCTCCGCCAATTGAGCTGCAGTGATAGACTCTTTGATAGGCAGGAAATGAGCCACTTTAGTGAGTTTGTCGATGACAACGAATATAGCATCATTGCCACGCTTGGACTTTGGAAACCCAGTCACGAAGTCCATCTCAATGTGGCCAAACTTCCATTCTGGAATGGCAAGAGGTTGGAGGAGACCAGCTGGTCGTTGGTGTTCTGCCTTCACTCTTCTGCAGACATCACATTCATTCACGAACTGAGCAATCTCGCGCTTCATTCGAGTCCACCAATAAGCCTGCTTGAGGTCCTGGTACATCTTCATACTCCCAGGGTGGATGGAGAGGAGTGAATTGTGAGCCTCATTCATAATGACTTTATGAAGGTCACCTTTAGGCACAACAATGCGATCCTCGAAGAAGAGAGTATCCTTGTCATCAAGGCGATAACACTTGTACTTGGGTTGACTCTTGGCAATCCCAATCTTCATCTTCTTCACCATAGCATCAAGAAGTTGAGCCTCGCGAATTTGATCTTCCAAAGTAGGAGAGACTTGAAGGTTGGCTAGGAAACCTTGAGGAACAACTTGCAAATTGAGTTTGCGGAAAGCTTCACAAAGCTCGGGTTGGTAGGGCTTGAGAATCAGACTGCTGCAGTAAGCCTTCCTGCTCAATGCGTCAACAATCACATTGGCCTTGCCTGGAGTATATTCGATGCTTGGATTATACTCTTGAATCATTTCGACCCAACGAGTCTGCCTGAGGTTGAGATTAGGCTGAGTGAAGATGTACATGAGACTCTTATGGTTAGTGAAGATGTCCACTTTTCTTCCCAATAAGAGATGTCTCCAAGTCAAAAGAGCATGCACAACTGCCGCCAACTCGTGGTCATGAGTGGGGTAGTTCTTCTCGTTGGGCTTCAACTGGCGAGAAGTATAGGCCACAACTTTATTCTCTTGCATCAACACTGCACCAAGACCTTGAAGAGAGGCATCGCAGAAGACCTCGAACAGTTTGGATTCATCAGGAGGAGTCAGAACTGGAGCGGTGACTAATTTCTCTTTCAGGGTGTTGAAAGCGATGTCACATTTAGGAGACCAAATGTACTTGACGTGCTTCTGGAGAAGCTTGGAAAGCGGCTTCGCGATCTTTGAGAAGTTCTCAACGAACCTTCGACAATAGCTTGTGAGACCAAGGAAGCTGCGGAGTTGCTTCACGTTCTGAGGTGGTTCCCAATTCAAAATTGCAGACACCTTCTCAGGATTCATCGCAATGCCCTTGGCACAGATGATATGCCCAAGATAAAGAACCTCATCGAGCCAAAACTCGCACTTTGAGAACTTGGCATAGAACTGATGTTCTCTGAGCTTGTCAAGCACCAAATGCAAGTGCTTGGCATGATCTTCCTTGTTCTTCGAAAAGACCAGAATGTCATCGAGGTAGACCAAGATGAAGTCATTTGTGTAGGCGTTGAAGATGAAGTTCATCATGCGAGAGAAAGTTGGTGGAGCGTTGACGAGGCCAAAATACATGACAGTGTATTCATATGAACCATAGCTTGTTCTGAAAGCCGTCTTGGGAATATCTTGCTCACGAATTCGAATATGGTGATAGCCCATACGGAGATCAATCTTGGAGAATACTTGAGCACCTTTGAGTTGTTCAAACAGCTTGTTGATGTTGGGAAGTGGGTACTTGTTCTTTATAGCCTTCTTGTTCAATGGACGGTAGTCAACACAAAGTCGGTCCGTTCCATCCTTCTTCTTCACAAAAAGAACTCCACAACCCCACGGAGAAGAACTAGGTCGGATGAGACCCATTCGCTCTTGAATATCGAGGTGCTTCTTCAGCTCTTTCAACTCTTCAGGTCCAAGCTTGTAAGGACGTCTGCAAACAGGTTCCGTGCCTGGCTCAAGATCGATGACGAATTCAACTGGCCGGTGCGGCGGCATTCCTGGAAGCTCTTCTGGAAAGACGTCTTGATATTCGCAAACTACTGGAATTTGAGAGATGGCATCCAGTTCACCCTTCTCATTGAGAGAAAACAGACAGGTTGTATCATCACGAGCGGCAAAGACAATTACATCCTCAGATGAATGAGTCAATTGAATCTGCCTGGCAGCACAATCAAGATGCGCCTTGTGCTTAGAAAGCCAATCCATTCCGAGAATAAGATCAATATCCGAGTTTCCAAGAACCACTGGAGAGGACAGAAACTTGTAGTCGCCCAACGTGATAGAGACATCGGGAGCAACCAAACTAGAAGTCAAAAGCTTGCCGGGAGAAACAACTTGCATGACTTTGGGCATAACCTCAGTATCAACATTGTGCTTCGATGCAAATGGGAATGACAAGAAAGAATGCGATGCACCAGTGTCAAAAAGTACTTTTGCAGGAACATTGTTAACAGGAAGGTTACCCATGATGACATCTGACGAGTCCTCTGCCTGAGCTGCATTCATCAAGTTGACCTTGGCGTACTTGGGGTTATGCTTGACCACAGCTGTACTCGCCGATCTCACAGGAGGAGGAGGAGGGAGACGCCTCTGATTGAAGCATTTGTTGGCATAGTGACCCTTCTGTTGGCACTTGTTGCACGTGACCTCTGAAAGCGGACGGTGATACAGAGCACTCAATCTTGGAGCTTGAGACAAAGTCTTGTTCTGAAAGCCAGGGTTGGGTGGGTGGGAAGATCCACTGCCACCTTTGCTCTTCTGCTGATAAGGCTGACGGAACGGAGGAGGAGGAAGCCAATACTTCTGCTACTTAGCCACTTGAGTTGAGGAAGAAGGAGTAGCATCTCTGACTCGCTTCTTGGAAGCATCGCACTTCAGTTGAGCAGTCTCTTGCTTCATTGCCATGTTGTAAAACTCATCGTACCTCTTGGGCTCAAAGAGAACGAGAGCTAGCTGGATTTCTTCTCTGAGACCACCCCTGAACTGGTATATCATGCTCTTCTCGTCAGGGACGTCCTGCTTAGCAAAACGGGCGAGCTTCTGAAACATCTTGTTGTACTCGTAGACAGACATAGAGCCTTGCTTCAGGTTGCGGAATTCCTCACGCTTGCTTTCAACCACGCTCTGAGGAATATGATGAGCTTTGAAGTCTTGACGGAATTCATCCCAGGTAATCACACGGCCTCCTCTGGAATCTTTGTACTGCTGAAACCATTCTGCAGCTTGGTCTTTGAGTTGGAAGGAAGCGAACTTGACAAAGTCCTCAGGCCTGACGTTACTGCACTCGAAATGCTTGCATATGTCCACGAGCCAATCATCAGCGTCTGTTGCCTCAACACAATTGCTGAAGGTCTTTGGCTGGTTAGCAAGGAACTGGTTGAGTGTAGCAAAGTGATTCTGATTGTTGCCTTGGCCCTGGTTCCCTTGGTTGCGCTCTTGAAGAAGTTGCATGATCAGCTGCGTGTTTGCATTGGTAGCGGCCATCACAGCTTGCCATGCCTCCGGAGGTGGAGGTGGTGGTGGCGGATCAGGATTCGGAGTCGTGCGCGTTGGAGGAGCCATCCTGAAGAGGTTGACATCCATTAGCACATTGACAGACAAATATTGAAGCTGAATCAAACGGGTTGAAATTGCAACATATAGTCTTCACATCCGAACAAAATGAACGAATGCATTCCAATTGAAATGGTCACATATCCATAAATTGAGAAGCCACTTAGAATTGAGGTAGAAGAAAAACAACAAGGTACGGACCAAGAACGAATACTCGGTAAGGATCACCCAATCTCAAACCAAATATCCGCGGAAGAAGAACTAGAGCTACAAGAATTCCCACCTATGAAACTCCCGAACCTTTCCGGTTATGCAATCAGGTGTTGGGGATACAGGGGAAGCATAATATCTCACCCAAATCTAGCAAATCCTACATCCAGCTGTATCCATCCTTCAACACATAACTGAGAAAAACTTCGGAAATCGTCTACCTCAACCTTCGAAAAGCATCCGTTATACAAGTTATGGCAATACTCCCGAACTCCCGCCCCAGTACTGGGTGGCGTCGAGGTTATCTCACCAACAACTACATAAAAGAGATTTTCGATGTCGGCGAAACTCAGGTATTCCAGAATCTCAACAATAAAATTGTGACGACAACACCTCGGAGCTCAACTCCCCGGGACACTGCCACAACCCCTAAATGACAGGAGGCACCAAGAACAATGTTCTCGTCACAAATCGATCAGAACGATTCCAAGATACCTGCGTGATCCTAAAAAAAATTAGTGAAATTTGAGAAGAGAAGAGTCAAAACTCTATGTCAGGATGCCTTACCAGAGCGTTGAAGGGACTAGGGAGTAAAAAGAATTCCTAAACTCTCCAATATATAATTCCTAAATGACTCAACATTTTTCTAGACTCAACAACACCAACGATTCGATCAAGCAGGGGGCTCCTAAGGTCGGGGAAGGCTCTGATTACCAACTTGTAACGCCCTCGATGCGGCTATATCTCCTATGTGTCGAAGCACGACTTAGAGGCATAACCGCATTGAAAGCAATGTCGCAAGTAAGGCAATCTTCACAACAACCCATGTAAATATATAAAAGGGGAAAGGATACATAGTTGGCTTACACTCGCCACGTCACAAAAATACATGAATAACATTACAAATCATCCAATACACTCATGGTCCGACTACGGTACCAAAATAAAGATCAACCCCAACATGCGACACGGTCCCCGACCGCCCCAACTGGGCACCACTACTGATCATCTGGGAAAGACACATAGTAACGGCGAGCGTCTTCATCGAACTCCCACTTGAGCTCAAGTGCATCGTCTGGAACGGTAACATCGGTCCCTGCATCTGGTTTTGGAAGTAAACTGTGAGTCACGGGGACTCAGCAATCTCACACCCTCGCGATCAAGACTATTTAAGCTTATAGGTAAGGCAAGGTAATATGTGGAGCTGCAGCAAGCGACTAGCATATATGGTGGCTAACCTGTTCGCAAAAGAGAGCGAGAAGAGAAGGCAAAGCACGATCGAACAACTATGATCAAGAAGTGATCCTAGAACAACCTACGTCAAGCATTACTCCAACACCGTGTTCACTTCCCGGACTCCGCCGAGAAAAGACCATCATGGTTACACACGCGGTTGATTCATTTTAATTAAGTTAAGTTTCATGTTATCTACAACCGGACATTAACAAATTCCCATCTGCCCATAACCGCGGGCACGGCTTTCGAAAGTTCAAATCCCTGCAGGGGAGTCCCAACTTAGCCCATCACAAGCTCTCACGGTCAACGAAGGATATTCCTTCTCCCGAGACATTCCGATCAGACTCGGCATCCCGGTTTAACAAGGCATCCTCGACAATGGTAAAACAAGTCCAGCAACACCGCCCGAATGTGCCGACAAATCCCGATAGGAGCTGCACATATCTCGTTCTCAGGGCACACTCAGATGAGACATCCTACGAGTAAAACCAACCCTCAAGTTGCCCCGAGGTGGCCCCGCAGTCTACTCGGTCGGACCAACACTCAGAGGAGCACTGGCCCGGGGGGTTTAAATAAGATGACCCTTGGGCTCCAGAAACCCAAGGGAAAAAGAGGCTAGGTGGCAAATGGTAAAACCAAGGTTGGGCATTGCTGGAGGAGTTTTATTCAAGGCGAACTGTCAAGGGGTTCCCATTATAACCCAACCTCGTAAGGAACGCAAAATCCGGGAACATAACACCGATATGACAGAAAATAGGGAGGCAAGAGTGGAACAAAACACTAGGCAAAAGGCTGAGCCTTCCACCCTTTACCAAGTATATAAGTGCATTAAGATAACAAGACAATATAGTGATATCCCAACAATAAACAATGTTCCAACAAGGAACGATCTCCAATCTTCACCTGCAACTAGCAACGCTATAAGAGGGGCTAAGCAAAGCGGTAACATAGCCAATCAACGGTTTGCTATGACATGGTGGGTTAGAGGTTTCACATGGCAATTTGGGAGGCGTGATAAGCAAGTGGTAGGCATCGTAGCATAGGCATAGCAAAAGAGCGAGCATCTAGCAAGCAAAGATAGAAGTGATTTCGAGGGTATGATCATCTTGCCTGCAAGGTTGTCAGAGTTGACTTGATCCTCGTAAGCGAACTCAACGGGCTCCTCGTTCGCGAACTCGTCTCCCGACTCTACCCAAACAACACAAACAAGCAAAAGGAACACAATCAACCACGTGCAATGCTCAAACAAACATGATGCAAACATAGTATGCTATGCGGGATGAGGTATGTGATGCATATGCAAGATTTGACAAGGAATGATTGAACCTGGCCTCAACTTGGAAATCCAAGAGTGCCACTGGAAAGGTGAGATGATTTCGGTTGAAATCGATATAAAGATCACCGGAATCGGATGCACGGTTTGGAAATGGCAAGCAAAACAAATATGACACCAGTCTGCGATAATCAGCAAGTAGCCATCTAAATGCATCAAGATAAATATGCTACAGCACTCAACCATGATAAAAAAAATACATGACAGGGATCCACTCATGAAGCTTAACAAACGATGAACACTGAGCTACGGATAATTCATCCATTAACAGGTTCAAACAAGCATGGCAAAAGTACAAATGATAACAGGTTTCAGACTTAGTGAAATTAACACAAGTCTAGAATTTAACATCAGGAAGCACACTTTAGAGCATGAAAAATACATGCTATAAGAACTTAACATGGCAAATCAAGGCATGGCATGAAGCTACTCAAAGCATTTAACAAAAGTCCCTTAGTGACCTTGAGCCAAAAGGGATCAGAAAATACAATTGCAAGCATGTGAACATGGCAAAAACATAATCAGATTACAGACTCAAAAACTGGAGCATGCAAAACAGTTAACGAGTAGGCATGTTTATGAGCTCGATGCACTCACTACAGAGCATGGCATGACAAACTAAGCATACAACCATCAAGAATACATGTCCTAGAAGCTAGACATGGTAAGAACAACAACATAGTATGCACGGATCAATAGCAACATCCTCGGCAAAATCGCTAACAAGTCAACAATCTGCGAGGATTCATGAAATAGCAAAAGTAAAGCTCGATTGACTCAAGCTAGGGTGCTCCATAAATGCAAACAAAGACATGGATGGATAGAGCACCACAATGTTAACAAATCATCCTTACTGATCATCCTCAAAAGAGGCACGGATCACTAAGAAACAACATGAACATATGGCATAACGATGAAATCAGGACAAGGACTTAGTGAAATTCTAAGTCCCTGAAATCAGCATTACCGAGTACGCTACTTTGCAAGCTTGTTCTAGTCACCACACATATCACAAAAACACATGGTAAGCACCTCTGGAAAGATGGCATGGCATATAACAAAACTCATGTAGAGCTCAGGAGCATATCATGCACACATTAATCATGGCAAAAATAACAAATATCTATTTGATGAAACAGATCTGGCAAATATATCAGATAGCCCTCTTCCAACAGCATTTCGGGCATCGAAATGAGCTCAAATGAAAATGGTGCAATGAGATGAAATGATGTACTCTTCGATACGAACATTTTGATATGCTACATGCGCAAATCGGAGCTACGGATGCAGAGTTACGACATGATGAAAAACGCAAAAAACTAGGGTTACGAGATAAAAGACAACCGATCCAGATCTGGAGATCTACTGTAGCAACACTGTAGCAGGGCGTGGAAAACGAGGATCGTCGGCGTGGACGAACA
Source organism: Triticum aestivum (assembly GCF_018294505.1). Classification (NCBI taxonomy): domain Eukaryota; kingdom Viridiplantae; phylum Streptophyta; class Magnoliopsida; order Poales; family Poaceae; genus Triticum; species Triticum aestivum. Next base: position 313,502,221 of record NC_057806.1, on the reverse strand, counting down.
ACGCGGCAGCCAGAGCTGAGGAAGCTCGCCGGAGCGGCTCACCGGCCGGAGGAGGAGGACGTCGGGGCGGCGGTTGCCGGAGCTGGGGCCGGCCGGACGGAGGAAGTGGACGGCGGGGGCGGCGACCATGGTGCGGGGCGGCGCGCAGAGCGCCGGCGAACTCGCGGGCAGCGCGTGGCGCGTTGAGCGAGGTCAGCGGCGGCGCCGGGCACCGGCCTTCGGGAAGACGGCGGCGGGGCTAACGGGCGGCGCGGGGGCTCCTATGGCACGGTCGGGTGGCGGGGAGGGCCAGCCACGGGCCGAACGGGCCCGCGCAGCGGCGGCGAAGTGGGGCGACCACCCGGGACAGATGGCGGCACGCGATTGGTCGGCGGCGGCGTGTCCGGGCCGGACCGGACGTGTCCAGCACGGCGAGAGGGAAAGATCTAGGGTTAGGGTGGTAGAAGACCCGGGATTTTCGGAGGGGAGACTATTTATAGGCATAGAGGGAGCTAGGAAGCTCCAAATGGAGTGCGGTTTTCGGGCACGCGATCGTGATCAAACGACCGAGACGATGGAGAGGGTTTAGGTGGGTTTTGGGCCAAATTGGGAGGGTGTTGGGCTGCAACACAAACGAGGCCTTCTCGGTCCCTCGGTTAACCGTTGGAGTATCAAACGAAGTCCAAATGGTACGAAACTTGACAGGCGGTCTACGGTAGTAAACCAAGGCCGCATGACAAGTCTTGGTCCAATCCGGAAATGTTTAACCCCCACACACGAAAAGAGGTAGAAAGGGGCACCGGAGGAGATAGCAGCGCCGGAATGCAATACGGACAACGGGGAAAATGCTCGGATGCATGAGACGAACATGTATGCAAATGCTATGCACATGATGACATGATATGAGATGCATGACACAGACAACAACACACGGAGACAAAAACCCGAACCCGAGGAAAATAAAATAACTTAGCACCGAAAACGGTAAGAGTTGTGATACATATAAGGTAAATTACATCCGGGGTGTTACAGAAGGCTAGCACAAACTGGGATACAGATCAAAAGAGGCGTAGGCCTCCTGCCTGGGATCCTCCTAATCTACTCCTGGTCGTCCTCAGCGGGCAGCAATCGGATATAGGAAAGGGGAAAAGGGGAAGAAAAGCAACCGTGAGTACTCATCCAAAGTACTCGCAAGCAAGGAGCTACACTATATATGTATGCATTGGTATCAAATGGAAAACGGGTATCATTTGTGGACTGAACTGCAGAAAGCCAGAGTAAGAGGGGATAGCTAGTCCTATCAAAGACTACGCTTCTGGTAACCTCCATCTTGCAGCAGAAGAAGAGAGTAGATGGTAAGTTCACCAAGTAGCATCGCATAGCATAATCCTAACAGGCGATCCTCTCCTCGTCGCCCTGTTAGAGAGCGACCACCGGATTGTATCTGGCACTTGGAAGGGTGTATTTTATTAAGTATCCGGTTCTAGTTGTCATAAGGTCAAGGTACAACTCCAAGTAGTCATGTTACCGAAGATCACGGCTATTTGAATAGATTAACTTCCCAACAGGGGTGCACCACATAACCCAACACGCTCGATCCCATTTGGCCGAACACACTTTTCTGGGTCATGCCCGGCCTCGGAAGATCAACACGTCGCAGCCCTACCTAGGCACAACACAGAGGTCAGCATGCCGGTCCAAATCCTATGGCACAGGGGTCTGGGTCCATCGCCCTTTGCACACCTGCATGTTGCAAACGCGGCCGGAAGTAGACCTAGCTTATCATGTGTTCCAGTCCAATCCGGCGCGTGCCACTCAGCCGCTGACGTCACGAAGGCTTCGGCTGATACCACGATGTCGAGTGCCCATAACTGTCCCCGCATAGATGGTTAGTGCGTATAGGCTAGTAGCCAGACTCGGATCAAATACCAAGATCTCGTTAAACGTGTTATCTTGAAATAACCGCGAACGCCGACCAGGGCCAGACCCACCTCTATCCTAGGTGGTCTCAACCTGCCCTGTCGCTTCGCCACAAAGATCCACTCAGAGGGCCGTCGGGACAAACATCCTTTCGGACCCAATCCGTGAATCACTCGCGGGTACTCCTACGAGCCGACCCGTCTTTAGTCACCACAAGTATCATATATTATGTATAAGTATATATCCGTGATCAACTCCCGAGTGATCATGGCCCGATAGTATAGCATGGCAGACGGACAAGAATGTAGGGCCATTGATGGTAAACTAGCATCCTATACTAAGCATTTAGGATTGCAGGTAAGGTATCAACAGTTGTAGCAACAATGACAGGCTATGCATCAGGATAGGATTAACGGAAAGCAGTAACATGCTACACTACTCTAATGCAAGCAGTATAGAGAGTAGAGTAGGCGATATCTGGTGATCAAGGGGGGGCTTGCCTGGTTGCTCTGGCAAGAGAGAGGGGTCGTCAACACCGTAGTCGTACTAGGTAGCAGCGGCGTCGGTCTCGGTGTCTAGCGAGAGAAGAGGGGGAAGAAACAATAAATATTAAGCAAACAGATGCATAGTGATGCATGACATGAAAAGTAGCGGTGCTAGGGGTGCTCTAACGCGGTATGAGGTGGTACCGGTGAAGGGGGGAACATCCGGGAAAATATCCCCGGTGTTTCGCGTTTTCGAACAGATGAACCGGAGGGGGAAAGTTGCGTGTTCGCTATGCTAGGGATGCGTGGCGGACGAACGGGCTGCGTATCCGGATTCGTCTCGTCGATTTGAGCAACTCTCATGTACAAAGTTTTTCCATCCGAGCTACGGTTTATTTTATATTGATTTTAAAAGATTTAATTCATTTTTAGGATTTATTTAATTATTTTAATTCAGCATTATCCAAAACAATGCCTGGTGACGTCAGCATGACGTTGAGGTGACGTCAGCGGTCAATGGTCCACTAACCAGAGTCAAACCTGACCGGTGGGTCCAGTGGGACCCACCTGTCATAGTCTGAGACTAACTAATCAGGTTTAATTAGTTTAGTTAATTGATTAGGTTAATTACTGCTTAGATTAATCTAAATATGATTAATTAACTTAATTAATTCCTTAATTAATTAATTAATTAATAATTATTTATTTATTTATTTACTTTTTTATTCTTTTTTTACTATAAAACATTCTGGGCTGGGCCCCGTTTGTCATAGGGCCAAAGGCCTAATGGGGCGAAGCTGTTAGCGGGCGCGGGCATTGGCGCCCGACTGGGCAAGCGCCCAGATCGATAGACAGGGGAGGTCGCCAGCCACGGGCGTGGCGAGGCCGCCGGCGCCCACGATGCCGGCCAAGGGAGGCGGCGGAGGGCGGCGCCACGGGAGGGACCATGACAGGGCAGAGCAAGCGCAACGGGCGGCGAGACAGGACATGGTGCGGGCACGCTCAAGCTTCGGCCATGGCTGTCGAAGCGCATGAGCGGGCTATACGGCAAGGAATCGAGGCCGGGAGGAGAGGGAATCAGACGAGATGATCACCGAGAGCTCGATGGAGAGGTCGGGGAGGTCGAGGATGGGCCAGAACAACGGCGGCAATGACGACCAGAGACAGCTGGAGTTGGGCATGCACGAGATTGGCGGTAGGGGCATAGCAGGAGGTGCGGCTGGGTGCGTTTTCTTACTAGGAGATCCAGCAGCTCCATGCGCAGCATGGACGAGAGCTGCGCTTGCTGTGGTTGCGGCGGCGATGGGCTCGGCCATGATGGGGAACGATGCTAGGGGCATGGAAGCTAGAGGGCAGGAGGCGGAAGTGAGGTGGAGCTCACCTAGGAGGCACAAGGAGGCCCGGCGATGCCTTAGGAGCAGCAGAACGACGGCAATCATCATGGATGCACCGGTGGCCGAAGGATGAAGACGACGGCGGATCCGGTGATGCCGGGGCTTTGAGCACGAACGGTTGGTCGCAGGCGACGCGGGGAATGACGGCGAAGCTGGCGGACACCTTAGCTCGGCTCGGGGAAGATAGTGGGCGCGACATCGACTAAGATCATGGCGACGGCGGCTCGGCTTGTCGCGGGAGGAAGAAAGCGGCACGAGGGGAAGGTAATGAGGGCGCTAGGGTTCGCCAGGGGGTCGAGTAGATCCTTATCTATCACAGGGAGTCGCGGGATGGGCGACGCGTGGACATCCGCGACCATGGACGCGGCGGGTGCGTCCAGCACGCCCCCTGTGAGCAGTAGGTAGAAGGAGGGAGGTGAGTTGGGCTGGGCCAGCACTGTTGACTCAAGGTCCAGTCCAACAGGTAAGCTTTCCATTTACCTCCTTTTATCTTTCTTTCTGTTTTTCATTTTATCTCACTATTTTGCATTTACTTGGGCTACCAAAAGACTTCAGTTAGATGTACAACTTAACACATAAATACTAGGTAATCTTTTGAGTTAACCCACCAAGTTTCAAATATTTTCGATTTGTTGACATATTTATTTAAAATGGGATGGTTCAATTAAATGCTTTATGGTTCAAATAAAAATAGCTTAGGGGTATTTTATCATTCTGAAAAATGTGGATTCTTTAACGACATTTTTTATGAATATTTGCAACTCACCGAACATTATTGTTTCACCGTTTTGAAGAACTAGTAATTTGAATTTACTTTAAATTTAAATTTGAATCGGGTTAGGATCAAAGTGAGGTTTAGCAATTTAACTGCGACGACATGGCACCATTAGGAGGGTATTACTGTAGCTTAACTATCCGGGCGTCACAATTCTCCTCCACTACAAGAAATCTCGTCCCGAGATTTAAGGGGTGGTGTAGGGGGGAACTAGGTTACGAATTCTAACGTTTCTTCTAGGTCTTGGTTGCTCTTCTTGAAGAGGTCGATCCATTACGTTGATGTTTTCATTTCTCTGCTTCAGGTCATCATGGTGAAGTCGTCCTTTTCTTCGGGAACTCCAACGTACTTACGAATTGGTAAGGGGCAGCTTGGCTACGACAGAATGCTTATGAGGGAAACAATCTGGGGATAACCCATGAATGAGCATAAGATTATCCCTCGAGTTGAACATATAAAATACATCGAGAGTAAGGTACGAAGGTACAATAAGAAGTTTCAGACGGGTAGACAACCGTTCGATGACTGACACAAGGTGTGAAAGGGGTACAGAGTAACGAGAATAAGTATTATGTCTGATACCAGAATAGATCACTAGGAAGGTGGTTGGTGAATTACGCACGAAGCTAAGCGTGAGGAATAACCTTGGAAACGGGGGGTGTACACAAGAGTCAGGTTTCGATCCTGTGGAGCTGTGGGTTATGGGCCCACCATGTGGGATAAAAGTAGGAGTGGTGACATCTTGCATGGTCACGATAGCAAGGCATGTCAGAGGCTAGCCTGTCAGTTATGTCGGTAACAACATCGATACCAAGGGCGAGGGACGAAGAGAACCATTTTCCTGCTCGTTGAACGAGGCGGACCAATAGGCAAAGTTCCCGTCCATCGGTGGTTATCGTAATGTCATCAACAATAGTAACAGGGTCTTACTGACAAAGTTGCACACCGAGGTGTTTACATAAGCAGCAGAATATTACTGCTTAGATCATTTAGATCACTAGAAAGGTTTAAACAAAACAATGGAAAGGAAAATGTGTTTAAACACATGTTTCAGGGATATATCCTTCCCAAGGACAAGCAGTGCATGATATCCATGACAAGATAGAAAGTAGAAAACCATTTAGGTAATGGGAGAGGAATTTCATGACATTACCCATATAGCGGTGTTTGGATAATCGAGCAGGAAACATTTAGCATTGGGCTTCAAATGTTTTTGTTGAAAATCAGAGTGCCATAGACATGCTTCGAGATAGCATTGACATGGCCATCAAGCAAAGATTACACTTCGGATACACGAAGGGTCCATCAGGAACAACTTGCAGAATAAGCCTTACAATTTCCTCATGGAAGAATGGATAATCTTGCTAAAAGGAAAAACTATAACAATAGGCCCTCCAGCCAGGTGTGTTAGGCATGACATCACCTTACCGGGTCATATAAAGACCAACGTTATAACTCTTGGAAAATGAGTCCCAACCATCATAACTGACCGGGATCCATATCTGATTGGTGTCAAGATACCTCAGACTCAGGATGCCTGAGAAGAAAAGGTGCAACACGATTTGACGAGAAGACATCATAAGATTCTCGAGAAATGAACAATGGAAGCGGGTTCTGAAACAAGAGTTCATCAGTAAACCTAAGGAGAGGAGGAGGAGGTGGCTGATAGGCTCAGCAACAAATCATCAAGATTTCCAAAGGATTTATTTCCACAATTATGTGAACAAGGAAATATCATTTGTCGGATCAAATGATATAATGATGTATGCTCGAGGGAAACATACACAACTAAACAATGATAGAAGGGTGCACCCAGGGATCTGAACTAGGTAGAACGATCAATGTTCGAATGATGATTCAATAAGCAATAGACTTAGAATGAAACTATAGACCAATAACTTCAAAGAAATAGGGTTGCTAGAAGTTTAGAATTTACACATCACAGACCATTTGTCGGTATTCTAGTTAGAAACGACACGGAGACCAAGAAATGAACGGAGATGGCGAGAAGTATTATTATATCAAGAATTATTAATAGGTGGTGAAATTTTCACCACATTCTTGACATATAAGATGGTAATACTCCAATGTAAAGAAGAACAGTGTTGGGTAGCAACGAACTCTAGGTATAACACAAAACACGAACAAGTTTGTGTTGAACGGAAGGCAATAAAGTGGTCAAAGATAACACAAATCATCGGGGGCAAGGAGGGTACTTCTCATCATGGATTCAATTAATATCTTGGAAGGGGTCAAAATGTTGATGATGATCATGACAAATCTTGTCGAGAGGCTCCATGAGGATGCAATCGCTCGACGATGACATCAAGCCAAGGGAATGGTGAAGCAAAAGGTTATTATAACCATGGATAAGATGCCATCTCAGAATTCAGAGTTGTCTCTCAAGACAAACAATATGATGGTGAAAGTTCGATGTAAGCTTAGAGCACTATCGGGATTGTGTCCCGAGGATGAAGGACATAGGTAGAATGGTCAAGCAGTCAGCCTGACGATGATGATGTAGTCAATCAGCTGGGAATGACACTATCGAGTACAAACTCGTAAGCATTGAAGATTACTAAGAGTTGTTGAATCACAGTGCGGACTCGATTCAGTTATCGATGTCTTTGAGTGTTAAATAACTCAAAGCCCATGAAAAATTGGAATCAATGAGAATGTAGCACTTGATGAAGAACTCATAAGAAGTTATGCAGTTCCGTGATAATCTTGAGATACCAGGGGGGTTAATACTCGACAACAAATCAAAGTAAAGGTTGGACTGGGGGTATTACTCCGCAGAAGACAAGTGCTTAAACTTGCCCGTGAAATGGGGTCAAAGAAGAACATATGGTTGAAACCACGATTGAAAAAGGCTGGATCCCATATATGAGAACTTATACCAAGGGGAAAATTTAATTTAAGAGCGGCTTTAACGATAAGATCTACATCGTGTCCATGGGCATGAACACAAAGTTCAAGGTCGACTCCCACTTCTTCAATGCATAACCTTTCATTCACTGCTCTAGTTAAAAATGATTTCAGTGTCAAAACCTACCTGGTGAATTACCAGAGGAGTATGACCCGTGAAAACTTTCGGGTTCACACAGATTAAGAAAGGCATAGGTTCAACCCGTCAGGGTATCGTGGAATCATATACCACAAGTGAAGGAAATATGCCCTAGAGGCAATAATAAAGTTATTATTTATTTCCTTATTTCATGATAAATGTTTATTATTCATTCTAGAATTGTATTAACCGGAAACATAATACATGTGTGAATACATAGACAAACAGAGTGTCACTAGTATGCCTCTACTTGACTAGCTCGTTGATCAAAGATGGTTAAGTTTCCTAACCATATACATGAGTTGTCATTTGATTAATGGGATCACATCATTAGGAGAATGATGTGATTGACTTGACCCATTCTGTTAGCTTAGCACTTGATCGTTTAGTTTGTTGCTATTGCTTTCTTCATGACTTATACATGTTCCTATGACTATGAGATTATGCAACTCCCATTTACCGGAGGAACACTTTGTGTGCCACCAAACATCACAACGTAACTGGGTGATTATAAAGGTTCTCTACAGGTGTCTCCAAAGGTACTTGTTGGGTTGGCGTATTTCGAGATTAGGATTTGTCACTCCGATTGTCGGAGAGGTATCTCTAGGCCCACTTGGTAATGCACATCACTATAAGCCTTGCAAGCATTGCAACTAATGAGTTAGTTGCGGGATGATGTATTACGGAACGAGTAAAGAGACTTGCCGGTAACGAGATTGAACTAGGTATTGAGATACCGACGATCGAATCTCGGGTAAGTAACATACCGATGACAAAGGGAACAACGTATGTTGTTATGCGGTCTGACCGATAAAGATCTTCATAGAATATATAGGAGCCAACATGGGCATCTAGGTCCCGCTATTGGTTATTGACCAGAGAGGTGTCTCGGTCATGTCTACATAGTTCTCGAACCCGTAGGGTCCGCACGCTTAACGTTCATTGACGATATAGTACTATGTGAGTTATGTATGTTGGTGACCGAATGTTGTTCGGAGTCCGGGATGAGATCACAGACATGACGAGGAACTCCGGAATGGTCCGAAGATAAAGTTTAATATATGGGATAATAGTGTTTGGTCACCGGAAGGGATTCCGGATGTTTCCCGAAATGTTTGGGTACGAGAGCACTTTATCTGGGCCAAAGGGGAAAGCCCACGAGGCTTTTGGAAAGTGCAAAAGGAAGTTTTGCGGAGACCAGAGGCTAGACGCCAGGAACCCTGGCGTCTAGGGGGTAGACGCCGGGAACCCTGGCGTCTAGCCCTGGAGTCCGAGAAGGGCTCTTGCCTTTCGGGTGAAACCGACTTTGAGGAGGCTTTTACTCCAAGTTTCGACCCCAGGGCTCAACATATAAATAGAGGGGTAGGCCTAGCACCAAAGACAGATCAAGAAACACCAAGCCGTGTGCCGGCAACCCCGTCCCCTCTAGTTTATCCTCCGTCATAGTTTTCGTAGTGCTTAGGCGAAGCCCTGCGGAGATTGTTCTTCACCAACACCGTCACCACGCTGTCGTGCTGCCAGAACTCATCTACTACTTCGCCCCTCTTGCTGGATCGAGAAGGCAAGGACGTCACCGAGCCGAACATGTGCAGAACTCGGAGGTGCCATGCTTTCGGTACTTGGATTGGTCGGACGTGAAGACGTACGACTATATCAACTGTGTTGATATAACACTTCTGCGAACGGTCTACGAGGGTACGTAGACAGCACTCTCCCCTCTTGTTGCTATGCATCACCATGATCTTGTGTGTGCGTAGGAATTTTTTTGAAATTACTACGTTCCCCAACAGTGGCATCCGAGCCTAGGTTTTATGCGTTGATGTTGTGCACGAGTAGAACACAAGTGAGTTGTGGGCGATATAAGTCATACTGCTTACCAGCATGTCATACTTTGGTTCGGCGGTATTGTTGGATGAAGCAGCCCGGACCGACATTACGTGTACGCTTACGCGAGACTGGTTCTACCGACGTGCTTTGCACACAGGTAGCTGGCGGGTGTCAGTTTCTCCAACTTTAGTTGAACCGAGTGTGGCTACGCCCAGTCCTTGCGAAGGTTAAAACATCACCAACTTGACAAACTATCGTTGTGGTTTTGATGCGTAGGTTAGAACGGTTCTTGCTAATCCCGTAGCAGCCACGTAAAACTTGCAACAACAAAGTAGAGGGCGTCTAACTTGTTTTTGCAGGGCATGTTGTGATGTGATATGGTCAAGACATGATGCTAAATTTTATTGTATGAGATGATCATGTTTTGTAACCGAGTTATCGGCAACTGGCAGGAGCCATATGGTTCTTGCTTTATTGTATGCAATGCAATCGCCCTGTAATGCTTTACTTTATCACTAAGCGGTAGCGATAGTCATGGAAGCATAAGATTGGCGATACGACAACGATGCTACGATAGAGATCAAGGTGTCGCGCCAGTGACGATGGTGATCATGACGGTGCTTCGGAGATGGAGATCACAAGCACAAGATGATGATGGCCATATCATATCACTTATATTAATTGCATGTGATGTTTATCTTTTATGCATCTTATCTTGCTTTGATTGATGGTAGCATTATAAGATGATCTCTCACTAAATTTCAAGATAAAAGTGTTCTCCCTGAGTATGCACCGTTGCCAAAGTTCGTCGTGCCCAGACACCACGTGATGATTGGGTGTGATAAGCTCTACGTCCATCTACAACGGGTGCAAGCCAGTTTTGCACACGCAGAATACTCAGGTTAAACTTGACGAGCCTAGCATATGCAGATATGGCCTCGGAACACTGAGACCAAAAGGTCGAGCGTGAATCATATAGTAGATATGATCAACATAGTGATGTTCACCATTGAAAACTACTCCATTTCACGTGATGATCGGTTATGATTTAGTTGATTTGCATCATGTGATCACTTAGAAGATTAGAGGGATGTCTTTCTAAGTGGGAGTTCTTAATAATATGATTAATTGAACTTTAATTTATCATGAACTTAGTCCTGATAGTATTTGCATATCTATGTTGTAGATCAATAGCTCGCCTTATTGCTTCCCTATGTTTTATATGTGTTCCTAGAGAAAACTAAGTTGAAAGATGATAGTAGCAATGATGCGGACTGGGTCCGTGATCTGAGGTTTATCCTCATTGTTACACAAAAGAATTATGTCTTTGATGCACCGCTAGGTGACTGACCTATTGCAGGAGCAGATGCAGACGTTATGAACATTTGGCTAGCTCAATATGATGACTACTTGATAGTTTAGTGCACCATGCTTAATAGCTTAGAATCGGGATTTCAAAGACGTTTTGAATGTCATGGACCATATGAGATGTTCCCGGAGTTGAAGTTAATATTTCAAGTAAATACCTGAGTTGAGAGATATGAAGTCTCCAACAAGTTCTATAGCTAAAAGATGGAGGAGAATAGCTCAAGCAGTGAGCATGTGCTCAGATTGTCTGTGTACTACAATCGCTTGAATCAAGTGGGAGTTAATCTTCCAGATAAAATAGTGATTGACAGAATTCTCTAGTCACCATCACCAAGTTAGTAGAACTTCGTGATGAACTATAATATGCAAGGGATAACGGAAACGATTCCAAAGCTCTTCGTGATGCTGAAATCGACGAAGGTAGAAATCAAGAAAAGCATCAAGTGTTTATGGTAAACAAAATCTCTAGTTTCAAGTAAAGGGACAAAGGGAAAAAAGGGGAACTTCAAGAAGAACTGCAAGCAAGTTGCTGCTCAAGTGAAAAAACCCAAGTCTGGACCTAAGCCTGAAACTGAGTGCTTCTACTGAAAAGGGAATGGTCACTAGAAGCGGAACTACCCCAAGTAATTGGCGGATAAGAAGGATGGCAAAGTGAACAAAGGTATATTTGATATACAAATTATTGATGTGTATATTACTAGTTTTCGTAGCAACCCCTCGGTATTTGATACTGGTTCAGTTGCTAAGAGTAGTAACTCGAAACGGGAGTTGCAGAATGAACAGAGACTAGTTAAGGGTGAAGTGATGATGTGTGTTGGAAGTAGTTCCAAGATTGATATGATCATCATCGCACACTCCCTATACTTTCGGGATTAGTGTTGAACCTAAATAAGTGTTATTTGGTGTTTGCGTTGAGCATGAATATGATTTGATCATGTTTATTGCAATACAGTTATTCATGTAAGTTAGAGAATAATTGGTGTTCTGTTTACATGAATAAAACCTTCTATGGTCATACACCCAATGAAAATGGTTTGTTGAATCTCGATCGTGGTGATACACATTTTTATAATATTGAAGCCAAAAGATGCAAAGTTAATAATGATAGTGCAACGTATTTGTGGCACTGCCGGTTAGGTTATATTGGTGTAAAGCGCATGAAGAAAATCCATGTTGATGGGCTTTTGGAATCACTTGATTATGAATCAGTTGATGCTTGCGAACCATGCCTCATGGGCAAGATGACTAAGACTCCGTTCTCCAGAACAACGGAGCGAGCAACAGATTTGTTGGAAATCATACATACTGATGTATGTGGTCCGATGAATATTGAGGCTCGCGGTAGGTATCATTATTTTTTGATCTTCACAGATGATTTGAGCAGATATGAGTATATCTACTTGATGAAACACAAATCTGAAACATTTGAAAAGTTCAAAGAATTTCAGAGTGAAGTGGAGAATCATCATAACAAAAATAAAAGTATCTACGATATGATCGCAGAAGTAAAATATTTGAGTTACGAGTTTGGGCTTCAGTTAAAACAATGTGAAATAGTTTCACTACTCACGCCACCTGGAACACCATTACAGTGTAATGGTGTGTCCGAACATCGTAACCGTACTTTATTAGATATGGTGCGATCTATGATGTCTCTTGCCGATTTACCACTATCTTTTGGGGTTATGCATTAGAGACAACTACATTCACATTAAATAGGGCACCATCTAAATCCGTTGAGACAACACCATATGAACTATGGTTTGGCAAGAAACCCAAGCTGTCGTTTCTTAAAGTTTGAGGTTGCAATGCTTATGTGAAAAAGTTTCAACCTAATAAGCTCAAACCCAAATCGGAGTAGTGCATCTTCATAGGATACCCAATAGAAAATGTTGGGTACACCTTCTATCACAGATCCGAAGGCAAGATATTCATTGCTGAGAATGGATCCTTTCTAGAGAAGGAGTTTCTCTCGAAAGAAGTGAGTGGGAGGAAAGTAGAACTTGATGAGGTAACTATACCTGCTCCCTTATTGGAAAGTAGTTCATCACAGAAATCTGTTCCTGTGACTACTACACCAATTAGTGAGGAAGCTAATGATGATGATCATGTAAACTTCAGATCAAGTTACTACCGAACCTTGTAGGTAAACCAGAGTGAGATCCGCACCAGAGTGGTACGGTAATCCTGTTCTGAGGTCATGTTACTTGACCATGACGAGCCTATGAACTATGAGGAAGCGATGATGAGCCCAGATTCCGCGAAATGGCTTGAGGCCATAAAATCTGAGATGGGATCCATGTATGATAACAAAGTGTGGACTTTGGTTGACTTGCCCGATGATCAGCAAGCCATAAAAAAAATGGACCTTCAAGAGGAAGACGGACGATGATAGTAGTGTTACTGTCTACAAAGCTCGACTTGTTGCAAAAGGTTTTTGACAAGTTCAAGGGATTGACTACGATGAGACCTTCTCACCCGTAGCGATGCTTAAGTCTGTCCGAATCATGTTAGCGATTGCCGCATTTCATGATTATGAAATTTGGCAGATGGATGTCAAAACTGCATTCCTGAATGGATTTCGGGAAGAAGAGTTGTATGACGCAACTGGAAGGTTTTGTCGATCCAAAGGGAGCTAACAAAGTGTGCAAGCTCCAGCGATCCATTTATGGACTGGTGCAAGCCTCTCGGAGTTGGAATAAACGCTTTGATAGTGTGATCAAAGCATTTGTACAGACTTTTGGAGAAGCCTGTATTTACAAGAAAGTGAGTGGGAGCTCTGTAGCATTTCTGATATTATATGTGGATGACATATTACTAATTGGAAATGATATAGAATTTCTAGATAGCATAAAGGGATACTTGAATAAAAGTTTTTCTATGAAAGACCTCGGTGAAGCTGCTTACATATTGGGCATCAAGATCTATAGAGATAGATCAAGACGCTTAATTGGACTTTCACAAAGCACATACCTTGACAAAGTTTTGAAAAGGTTCAAAATGGATCAAGCAAAGAAAGGGTTCTTGCCTGTGTTACAAGGTGTGAAGTTGAGTAAGACTCAATGCCCGACCACTGCAGAAGATAGAGAGAAGATGAAAGATGTTCCCTATGCGTCAGCCATAGGCTCTATCATGTATGCAATGTTGTGTACCAGACCTGATGTGTGCCTTGCTATAAGTCTAGCAGGGAGGTACCAAAGTAATCCAGGAGTGGATCACTAGACAGCGGTCAAGAACATCCTGAAATACCTGAAAAGGACTAAGGATATGTTTCTCGTTTATGGAGGTGACAAAGAGCTCATCGTAAATGGTTACGTTGACGCAAGCTTTGACACTGATCCAGACGATTCTAAATCACAAACCAGATACATGTTTATATTAAACTGTGGAGCTGTCAGTTGGTGCAGTTCTAAACAAAGCGTCGTGGCGGGATCTACGTGTGAAGCGGAGTACATAGCTGCTTCGGAAGCAGCAAATGAAGGAGTCTGGATGAAGGAGTTCATATCAGATCTAGGTGTCATACCTAGTGCATCGGGTCCAATGAAAATCTTTTGTGACAATACTGGTGCAATTGCCTTGGCAAAGGAATCCAGATTTCACAAGAGAACCAAGCACATCAAGAGACGCTTCAATTCCATCCGGGATTTAGTCCAGGTGGGAGACATAGAAATTTGCAAGATACATACGGATCTGAATGTTGCAGACCCGTTGACTAAGCCTCTTCCATGAGCAAAACATGATCAGCACCAAGGTTCCATGGGTGTTAGAATCATTACTTTGTAATCCAGATTATTGACTCTAGTGCAAGTGGGAGACTGAAGGAAATATGCCCTAGAGGCAATAATAAAGTTATTATTTATTTCCTTATTTCATGATAAATGTTTATTATTCATGCTAGAATTGTATTAACCGGAAACATAATACATGTGTGAATACATAGACAAACAGAGTGTCACTAGTATGCCTCTACTTGACTAGCTCGTTGATCAAAGATGGTTAAGTTTCCTAACCATATACATGAGTTTTCATTTGATTAATGGGATCACATCATTAGGAGAATGATGTGATTGACTTGACCCATTCCGTTAGCTTAGCACTTGATCGTTTGGTTTGTTGCTATTGCTTTCTTCATGACTTATACATGTTCCTATGACTATGAAATTATGCAACTCCCGTTTACTGGAGGAACACTTTGTGTGCCACCAAACGTCACAACGTAACTGGGTGATTATAAAGGTGCTCTACAGGTGTCTCCAAAGGTACTTGTTGGGTTGGCGTATTTTGAGATTAGGATTTGTCACTCCGATTGTCGGAGAGGTATCTCTGGGCCCACTCGGTAATGCACATCACTATAAGCCTTGCAAGCATTGCAACTAATGAGTTAGTTGCAGGATGATGTATTACGGAATGAGTAAAGAGACTTTCCGCTAACGAGATTGAATTAGGTATTGAGATACCGACGATCGAATCTCGGGCAAGTAACATACCGATGACAAAGGGAACAACGTATGTTGTTATGCGGTCTGACCGATAAAGATCTTCATAGAATATGTAGGAGCCAATATGGGCATCCAGGTCCCGCTATTGGTTATTGACCAGAGAGGTGTCTCGGTCATGTCTACATAGTTCTCGAACCCGTAGGGTCCGCACGCTTAATGTTCGTTGACGATATAGTACTATGTGAGTTATGTATGTTGGTGGCCGAATGTTGTTCGGAGTCCGGGGTGAGATCACGGACATGATGAGGAACTCTGGAATGGTCCGGAGATAAAGTTTGATATATGGGATAATAGTGTTTGGTCACCGGAAGGGTTCCGGAATTCACCGGAAGGGATTCCGGATGTTTCCCGACTGTTTGGGTACGAGAACACTTTATCCGGGCCAAAGGGGAAAGCCCACGAGGCTTTTGGAAAGTGCAAAAGGAAGTTTTGCAGAGACCAGAGGCTAGACGCCAGGAACCCTAGTGTCTAGGGGGTAGACGCCGGGAACCCTGGCGTCTAGCCCTGGAGTTCGAGAAGGACTCTTGCCTTTCGGGTGAAACCGACTTTGAGGAGGCTTTTACTCCAAGTTTCGACCCCAGGGCTCAACATATAAATAGAGGGGTAGGCCCAACACCAAAGACAGATCAAGAAACACCAAGCCATGTTCCGGCAACCCCGTCCCCTCTAGTTTATCCTCCGTCATAGTTTTCGTAGTGCTTAGGCGAAGCCCTATGGAGATTGTTCTTCACCAACACCGTCACCACGCCGTCGTGCTACCGGAACTCATCTACTACTTCGCCCCTCTTGCTGGATCGAGAAGGCGAGGACGTCACCGAGCCAAACGTGTGCAGAACTCGGAGGTGCCGTGCTTTCGGTACTTGGATCGGTTGGACGTGAAGATGTACGACTACATCAACTGCGTTGATATAACGCTTCCGCGAATGGTCTACGAGGTTACGTAGACAACACGCTCCCCTCTCGTTGCTATGCATCACCATGATCTTGCGTGTGCGTTGGAATTTTTTTGAAATTACTACGTTCCCCAACAACAAGCTCCAATCGTAAATAACACCAGCTCGAAAACAGAGCATGGTTGAGAAAAACAGAGGATAGAATTCACCAAAAGCATTATGTATCCGAGGAAAGGCTCACAAGGTTATTGAATAAGGAGGACACTATCGAATAATAATCCAATGAAGGATCTGACGGTCCATAGCAGAGTTGATGTGAGCATCGGCACACAATCAGTTGAAGAAAGGATGCAAGGGCATCAGATTATAGAACACCTGAATGATTCGATGCTTAGTTACCAAAGGAATTATGATTCCCAAATAGAAGGATCAGAAGCAGACGCTCTGATCAAGGGTGGATAAGTTCAATAGACCTAAGGGTACAATTGACGACAACAGATTGGTCGAGAACAAGTTCATGTTCAAAAATGGCGTCTGAGCCAGAAAGATAATTTAAAAGGATCAACTGATAATTGCGTGCATTAGCACTCATGTTGAATCAATAGGATCAAAATTATGGTGTCTAAGGATACTAACGAATATTGCCAGACGTATGGAAAGCATCCATAATGCAAGCAAACAAGTATTGTAGAGCAATAAGCTACTAAGGATTCTTGGAGGATTGAATAGTATTTCGAAGACCATTGTGAAACACATGAACAACTGGGGGGTGAGCGGATACTCGACAAGTGTGAGACTTATCCATAGGGGTATTTAGGTGACAAAGAACATCAAGGCAGTAAGCTCAAAGGATTATCGAAACAACGACAAGTATTTCGGGGTATCTTGTAATAACAAGACTAACTGGGGATGAATGCAAGAATAACAACTGCAAGTAGTTATCCATAAGGGTTGACGGTGGAAGGGGAATTGTAAACGCGATGAACACAAGTTCTCGGGTTGCCAGCGGAGAGTATCTTCAGGGTCTTCACGTACAGCAGACGATCATCAGTAATAAGGGGCTCTCGGGGTGAAAGTGATAACAAGATCCTAATGTTAGATTTAGCAAAATTCATTTAACCCGAATAGAAGGGAGATCAGAGTCCCAGAGTATAGACGAGGAGTAAATGATCCTAATACCACCCAATGGCGAAGTGGGCCCGTAAGGCACACAGCCATGTTAGTAAAAGTTTTTGTAATGTCTAGACTCAACTTCGGCCAAGGAGTGTGGAAGGGGGATTCCTACAGGCAGTCGGCTCTGATACCAACTTGTGATGCCCCCGATTCAATCGTACACTAATCATACACGCAAACGTGTACAATCAAGATCAGGGACTCACGGGAAGATATCACAACACAACTCTGCAAATAAAATAAGTCATACAAGCATCATATTACAAGCCAGGGGCCTCGAGGGCTCAAATACAAGAGCTCGATCATAGACGAGTCAGTGGAAGCAACAATATCTGAGTATAGACATAAGTTAAACAAGTTTTCCTTAAGAAGGCTAGCACAAACTGGGATACAGATCGAAAGAGGCGTAGGCCTCCTGCCTGGGATCCTCCTAATCTACTCCTGGTCGTCGTCAGCGGGCTGCACGTACTAGTAGGCACCTCCCAAGTAGTAGTAGTCGCCATCAACGGTGGCGTCTGGCTCCTAGACTCCAATGTCTGGTTGCAGCAATCGGATATAGGAAAGGGGAAAAGGGGAAGAAAAGCAACCGTGAGTACTCATCCAAAGTACTCGCAAGCAAGGAGCTACACTATATATGTATGCATTGGTATCAAATGGAAAAGGGGTATCATATGTGGACTGAACTGCAGAAAGCCAGAGTAAGAGGGGGATAGCTAGTCCTATCAAAGACTACGCTTCTGGTAACCTCCATCTTGCAGCAGAAGAAGAGAGTAGATGGTAAGTTCACCAAGTAGCATCACATAGCATAATCCGGTGATCCTCTCCTCGTCGCCCTGTTAGAGAGCGACCACCGGATTGTATCTGGCACTTGGAAGGGTGTGTTTTATTAAGTATCCGGTTCTAGTTGTCATAAGGTCAAGGTACAACTCCAAGTCATCCTGTTACCGAAGATCACGGCTATTCGAATAGATTAACTTCCCTGCAGGGGTGCACCACATAACCCAACACGCTCGATCCCATTTGGCCGGACACACTTTTCTGGGTCATGCCCGGCCTCGGAAGATCAACACGTCGCAGCCCTACCTAGGCACAACAGAGAGGTCAGCACGCCGGTCTAAATCCTATGGCGCAGGGGTCTGGGCCCATCACCCTTTGCACACCTGCATGTTGCGAACGCGGCCGGAAGCAGACCTAGCCTATCATGTGTTCCAGTCCAATCCGGCGCGCGCCACTCAGTCGCTGACGTCACGAAGGCTTCGGCTGATACCATGACGTCGAGTGCCCATAACTGTCCCCGCGTAGATGGTTAGTGCATATAGGCCAGTAGCCAGACTCAGATCAAATACCAAGATCTCGTTAAACGTGTTATCTTGAAATAACTGTGAACGCCGACCAGGGCCAAGCCCACCTCTCTCCTAGGTGGTCTCAACTTGCCTTGTCGCTTCGCCACAAAGATCCACTTATAGGGCCGTCGTGACAAACGTCCTTTCGGACCCAATCCGTGAATCACTCGCGGGTACTCCTACGAGCCGACCCGTCTTTAGTCACCACAAGTATCATATATTATGTATAAGTATATACCCGTGATCAACTCCCGAGTGATCACGGCCCGATAGTATAGCATGGCAGACGGACAAGAATGTAGGGCCACTGATGGTAAACTAGCATCCTATACTAACAATTTAGGATTGCAGGTAAGGTATCAACAGTTGTAGCAACAATGACAGGCTATGCATCAGGATAGGATTAACAGAAAGCAGTAACATGCTACACTACTCTAATGCAAGTAGTATAGAGAGTAGAGTAGGCGATATCTGGTGATCAAGGGGGGGCTTGCCTGGTTGCTCTGGCAAGAGAGAGGGGTCGTCAACACCATAGTCGTACTGGGTAGCAGCGGCGTCGGTCTCGGTGTCTAGCGAGAGAAGAGGGGGAAGAAACAATAAATATTAAGCAAACAGATTCATAGTGATGCATGACATGACAAGTAGCGGTGTTAGGGGTGCTCTAACGCGGTATGAGGTGGTACCGGTGAAGGGGGGAAACATATGGGAAAATATCCCCGGTGTTTCGCGTTTTCGGACAGATGAACCGGAGAGAGAAAGTTGTGTGTTCGCTAAGCTAGGGATGCATGGCGGACGAACGGGCTGCGTATCCGGATTCGTCTCATCGATCTGAGCAACTCTCATGTACAAAGTTTTTCCATCCGAGCTACGGTTTATTTTATATTGATTTTAAAAGATTTAATTCATTTTTAGGATTTATTTAATTATTTTAATTCAGCATTATCTAGAACAATGCCTGGTGACGTCAGCATGACGTTGAGGTGACGTCGGCGGTCAACGGTCCGCTGACTAGAGTCAAACCTGACCGGTGGGTCCAGTGGGACCCACCTGTCATAGTGAGACTAACTAATCAGGTTTAATTAGTTTAGTTAATTGATTAGGTTAATTACTGCTTAGATTATTCTAAATATGATTAATTAACTTAATTAATTCCTTAATTAATTAATTAATGTAATTATTATTTATTTATTTATTTATTTATTTATTTACTTTTTTATTCTTTTTTTACTATAAAACATTCTGGGCTGGGCCCCATTTGTCATAGGGCCAAAGGCCTAATGGGGCGAAGCGGTTAGCGGGCGCGGGCGTCGGCGCCCGACTGGGTGAGCGCCCAGATCGACAGACAGGGGGGTCGCCAGCCACGGGCGTGGCGAGGCCGCCGGCGTGGCCGCCGGCGCCCACGACGCCGGCCAAGGGAGGCGGCGGTGGGCGGCGCCACGGGAGGGACCGCGACAGGGCGGAGCAAGCGCAACGGGCGGCGAGACAGGACATGGCGCGGGCACGCTCAAGCTTCGGCCATGGCTTTTCTAGTGTCAACATAGAACAACATAGTGTTGTGTTTAATTTAAGAATTTTTCGGGGTTCGTTTGGACATTTTTATACGTTAACTGGGTTTTTCAGGCATTTTATGTGCATAATTAAAATTTAAAATATATGCACATTCTCCAGTGCATATAAACTGGTTGAAAAAACAAATATGTGTCATTGGTTGCATGCTTAGGTCCCATGCAAGAAATGCCAATGAATTTCAAACACCCTGCCACCGTCACTTGGCCGCAAACATTGAGATACCTGGTTTTTAAATTCTAGTAAATCCAAAACTCGTCCGAAATTCATGAAACTTGGCATTCTATCATGGAGCGGCATCAACATGCCGTGGTAAATTTTTTGTCCCATTTGGGGCAGGTTTGGGTATAAGCTTCTCACAAATCAGAGCTTCTCACAACAAGCGTGATGGTTTCGGTAGGGAACGTGCCACCTTTGGGGACGAAACGATATCCATTGCCTCTTACTGCTTTCAAAAATTTCCGAGTGTCAACATAGAACAACAGGAGTGTTGTGTTTAATTTTGGAATTTTTCGGGGTTCGTTTGGACATATTTATATATTAACTGGGTTTTCCAATCAGTTTATGTGCATAATTCAAATTTCAACTACATGCACATTCTCTAGTGCATATAAACTGGTTGAAAAATCAAATCTGTGTCCTTGGTTGCATGCTTAGGTCTCATGCAAGAAATGAGAATGAATTTCAAACACCCTGCCACCGTCACTTGGCCGCAAACATTGAGATACCTAGTTTTTAAATTCTAGTAAATCCAAAACTCGTGTGAAATTCATGAAATTTGGCATGCTATCATGGAGTGACATCAACATGTTGTGGTAAAAAATTTGTCCCATTTGGGGCAGGTTTGGGTATAAGCTTCTCACAAACCAGAGCTTCTCACAATAAGCGTGATGCTTTCGGTAGGGAACGTGCCACCTTTGGGGACGAAACGATATCCATTGCCTCTTATTGCTTTCGAAAAAATTCGTGTGTCAACATAGAACAACAGGAGTGTTGTGTTTAATTTTGGAATTTTTCAGGGTTCGTTTGGACATATTTATACATTAATTGGGTTTTCTAGGCATTTCATGTGCATAATTCGTATTTGAACTACATGCACAAGCTCCAGTGCATATAAATTGGTTGAAAAATCAAATTTGTGTCCTTAGGGGCATGCTTAGGTCCCATGCAAGAAATGAGAATGAATTTCAAACACCAGGGCACTGTTGATTGCTGGCAAAACATTGAGATACTTTGTTTTTAAATTCTAGTAAATCCAAAACTCATCTGAAATTCATGAAACTTGGCATGCTATAATGGAATGGCACCCGATATGTTGTGGTATTTTTCGTGTCTATTTTAAGAGAAAGGCGCACTCGAATAACAACTAACAAAGGCATTTTGAAACAAATAGCTGCCACAGTAACATCTCCAACATTTTGTATAATTTAAATTGTGTGCGTTCTGTTAACCATTAACGTGACGCCACGCCTCACTCTTTTAATGGCTAGGAGGTGCCGTGCGGACAGGTGCTTGAGTGCTTGACTAAACGGAAGGCATGCGAGCTGTACTCCAATGCGGAGGCTCACCAGGAAGCGTGCCAGCTGTACGCCGCGCAGGTTCACCGGGAAGCGAGCCCTTTGACTTCCATGGCCGCGCGCCTTGCTCGCATCCTCTACATTAGTGGCGCCCAAGCCACTGTTTAATATGATTTTTAAATATAAAACACTCATCGCAAACATTTTAGTTAGAACACCCGTATGCAAAACCGACAATTTCCCCAGGAAGCCAAGGGGAAATGTGCCTAGCAGGATTTTTGCAGCTCTTGATCGCAAACGTTTTAGGTAGAACACCTATGAAAACCGACAGCTTCCCCAGGAAGCCAAGAAAAAAAGTGCCGAGCAGGATTTTGCAGCTCTTGATCACAAACGTTTTAGATAGAACACCCGTATGCAAAGTGAGACCTATGGTCTTCCCCCTTAAGTCGAGGGAAAATCCGTAGCGCAGGATTTGTGCATCCCTTCAACGCAAATGGTTGTTTTGGATGACCCCTGTGCAACCACGTACCAACAATTTGGTAAGATTTGCATTTGTCATATTTGGTATGTTGCCATTTGTCAAACTGGAAAGATTGACATTTGTTGATCTAGTAACATTGCCATTTGTCAATCCTTGTAACACATCGATTTGTCAAAATATGCAGCTAGAAATCACTAACACTATCTAATTTTTGCAACCAAAATTCAGTAATTAAGCATAGATTTCATTCATAGATTAAGCAGTCATTCTTAATTTATATAAACAGTTCAACTCGACAGCTGAACCGACCAAACTTTTCCCCAGTTGTTGCCAACCACGTACTGAAATAGCTAGTTCAACTATATATACTAGCTAATTTTAAGTACGTTGTACAGTTTGACCACACATCTATAGTCAGATGAACTGAACAAAATAGCCCCTAAATACTACTACTACCACGGAGGGGCTTTGTGCTACTTCCGGCAGCCTCTCCTCTCCCGAGCGCGCTCGGTAAGAGGCGGAGGATGAGGAGGAGCCTACGGACGAGCTGGAGAAATGCAATACGGTGCCTGCAGCTACTGCATGTTCAGCGACGCTTGCCAGCTCGAACGTCCACTGTCACTCCAGACAATCCCTCTCGAAGCGGCCAGACTACTCGTAGATCTCCTAATTCCTCGCCTCGGCGTCGGTGTGTGCTGCGGCCACTTCTACGATAAGGCTCTTTGCAAGCTTGACGAGGCGCTCCTCCTCCTACTATAGGAACTCGATGTAGCATGCAAGGTCGCTGACGCACGTGTGGCCCTCCACCTCCGCCTCGCTCCATCAGGCAGCGGTGGCGGAGCGGGTGATGATCCCGGTGGTCGACGGTGGGCTGGCGGCCACGGCGGCCGACGATGGGGTGACGGCCATGACCACCACCTCCTGCCTTCGGGCCGCGGTGGCGGAGCGGGTGATGGCCATGGTGGCCGGCAGTGGGCTGGCGGCCAGGACGGCCAACTCCCGCCTTCGAGCCGCGGCGGCGGAGTGGGAGATGGCCCTGGCTTTCGACGGTGGTGTGGCGGCAATGGCGGCCTGCAACAACTGCCGACGGGTAGCGGCAATGGAGCATGTGGTGGGTGTTTCGCGCACACCCAACAGGGATGCCACACGCACTACACTACGCCGGGGACTGCGCCGCCACCATGGTGTAGCCTCCCAGCTAGAGTTGTCCTCTGATGACGACGGAGTGGCTGAGCGACAACGACGGACCGGTGCCATTGGCGATTGTGGGAGAAGCACATGAAATAAGCTACAGGGAGAGAGGGGGAAATGCGACGCAGGACTCGCCGACCGTGAGGGTTTATATAGCAGGCCGGTAAGCATTGGGATTTTGGGGGATTTCACCGAGTCAGGAGGGAAGCTTGCGCGGGAACCTGCGAGGTTGGGCGGGAACGGGCTCACCGACGATTCATTGGCGCCACTTCGAGCCACCGTTTGGCCAAAAGAACGCCCCCGCGCGCTGCGCAAGCTTGCGTTGTAAGCCATCTGCGGCAACGGGGTGACAAGACATGCGAGAGAAGGACGAAAGGACACGTATGGATACGGTTAATACAAAAAAAACGTTTGCGATTTAATTACGTACTATACCCCCGTCCTGGTTTATAAGTAGGATTTAACTAATAAAATACGAATGCATGTCGCAAAGATTATATCGTTGGAGTCATATTTGAACATAGTTTCCAGCTATACAATTTTTGTAATATGCATTAACACTTTTTTGGTTAAATTTAATGTTATATAACAATTCGGATGGATCAACTGTATGCCACGTATTGCACACACAACTCTAATCTGATTCGTGCTTGATGTCTTCGACATCGCTCGCACAATTCGTCTTATTTATAATGTATCACTGTGCCGGCCTCTGCTCGCGTCCCTCGGCAAGCTCTGCTCGCCGTTAGGCGCCGCAATGCGCTATGCTCGTCGTTAGGCTCCGCGGCGCGCTCTGCTCACGTCCGTCGGTGCGCTCGGCTTGTGGACAGCTTTTCCTTGCGTGTTCAACTGATATATGCATATATATATATATAGTTGATCACCGTTGAGGCGACCGCAGAGCGCTCTGCTTGCGTCCCTCCGCGCACGCTCTGCCAGCGGTTGGGCGTGCACACGATCACGTCGGAGGGGCACATGCATGCGGTTGCACCGCGCGCGTTGCCACACGATGTAGTTACGTGCGACACGATGGAGTTACGCGCTGCAAATTAGAACTGCCATCAGGGCCTGCCGATATTCCTGGTCGTCCAGCTTCCCCTTTAATTCCCGCGGCCATTATAACCTTAGTCTCTTCAACCTTTCGATCGCGCCCCACAACACAACAAGCACACCCACGACGACACATAGAGAGGGGATGTCCAGGGGCGCTCCAATGGAGTTCGGCGAGCATAGAGTGGAGACCCGCACGAGGGAGATGGATCTCTCGGTGGTGTACACCATTGACCCGACTGTGGTGGACGACTACATCAACAGCGTTGAGCAGTTTCTTTCTCGAGAAAAGTACAAGGTGGTCGGCATCGACCTCTAGTACACCACCGATCGTCCCGACATAGATCAGAAGGTTGTCGTCGCCCAGCTGTGTGTGCGTCATCATGTCCTCATCTACCACTATTGCATGGCCATAGAGCCTTGCAACCGTTTCAACAGGTTTGTCAACAGCACCGACTACAAGTTCGCCACGGTGGAAACCACCGACAATGTAAATGCGCTCAGTGTTAAGGGCTTGGCCTGCAAGAACCTTGTCGAATTCCGTGAACACTAGAGGGTCTAGGGCAGCACGAAGAAGGACTCCCTGGTCGAACTCATCTCGGCCATCGTCGACCCCTACTACGAAAATATGAAGAAGGATGCCCAGAGAACAAGTCCCCTATCCTGGCACAAGGCCTGGATGCGCCAACTGGATGAACCTCACCTCAGGTTCACGGCCAAGAGCGTGTACACATGTTACGAGATGCACAGGCGGATCGTTGACATGAGGAAGTGCCTCGTTACCCAAATCGACGAGCCCGGATCGATCCACAAGCAGAGCAAGTGTCACAAGAAATAGATGATGATTAAATGATCGTTTATGCTAGTTAATCATGCATGTAATATATAGTTTACTTTATTGGTGTGTGTGGAAATGTCATGTGTGTAGTAGCCACCTATGTAATTATGCGTGTAATAGTTTACTTTGGTGTGTGTAAATGCCATGGTTGTAGTAGCCACCTATGTAAGTGGATGTTTAATTTGGTTATGCAACCATGTCCTTATAAGTGTGTGTGTGTACATTGTTGTTCTGTATGCAATCCCATCGCACAACACGCACGTTTTATTAGCAGCATCCGTCTATGTTATTGTCGGTATTCACACACATTTTTTATTACAGACATGTTTGCCTCGTATCACACATCTTGTTATATCGAACCGTTTCTGTTCTCTTGTCTCAACACAAACAATTTATCTGAGTGAACTGTATGATGTACATTGCACGCATCGTGATCTGGCTGACTATTTCTTTTGTGTTGCCTAATCACAAACAGTTCATCCGAGTGAACCGTATGCTGTACATCGCATACACCTTCATCTGGCTGCCCGTTTCTTTTGTTCCTCCTCATCGAAAATGGTTAATTAAACTGAACCATATGCCCTGCATCACACACACAACTAAAATCTGAACCGTGTTTGATGCATCCTCCACCGCAAATGTTTTGCACCTTTTTTGACGGTTCTTACACCACAGTTTGCGATTATTGCATCGCACACAGTTTAGTCGAAGGGTCTATGATCGTGGTATAGTATTAGCAGCATCCTGCAGTAGTGGTAGTCAAACTCGATTCAACTAAAGTTGGAGAAACAGACACCCGCTAGCCACTTGTGTGTGAAGCACGTCGGTAGAACCAGTCTCACGAACGCGGTCATGTAATGTCGGTCCGGGCCGCTTCATCCAACAATACCGCCGAATCAAAGTAAGACGTTGCTGGTAAGCATTATGACTATTATCGCCCACAACTCATTGTGTTCTACTCGTGCATATAACATCTACGCATAGACCTGGCTCGGATGCCACTGTTGGGGAACGCGGTATTTCAAAAAATTTACCTACGATCACGCAAGATCTATCTAGGAGATGCATAGCAACGAGTGGGGAGAGTGTGTCCACATACCCTCGTAGACCGAAAGCGGAAGCGTTTAGTAACGTGGTTGATGTAGTCGAACGTCTTCGCGATCCAACCGATCCAAGCACCGAATGTATGGCACCTCCGCGTTCAGCACACGTTCAGCTCGATGACGTCCCTCGATCTCTTGATCCAGTTGAGGATGAGGGAGAGTTCCGTCAGCACAATGGCGTGGCGACGGTGATGATGAAGTTGCCGGCGCAGAGCTTCGCCTAAGCACTACGACGATATGAACGAGGTGTAAAATTGTGGAGGGGGGCACCACACACGGCTAAGAGAAGACTTGGTGTGTCTTTGGGGTGCCCCCTCCCATGTATATAAAGGGGGGAGGAGAGGTGGCCGGCCCAAGGGGGGCGCGCCAGGTGTGGGGAGTCCTACTAGGACTCCCTAGTTCAAGTAGGATTCCCCTCTCCTTTTTCCTTTTTCGGAATAGCAAAGAGGGAAAGAGAGAAGGAGTAGGAGAGGGAAAGGGGGGCGCCACCCCCACCCCTTGTCCAATTCAGATTGGCAAGGGGGGCGCGCGCCACTTCCCTGGCCGGCCCTCTCTCCTCCACTAAGGCCCATGTGTGGCCCATTAACTTCCCGGGAGGGTCGGTAACCCCGGTACTCCGATACTTCTCAAAACCATTCCGGTGTCCGAATATAACCTTCCAATATATGAATCTTCACCTCTTGACAATTTCGAGACTCCTCGTCATGTCCGTGATCTCATTCGGGACTCCGAACAAACTTCGGTCATCAAACCACATAACTCATAATACAAATCGTCATCGAACGTTAAGCGTGCAGACCCTACGTGTTCGAAAACTATGTAGAAATGACCGAGACACATCTCCGGTCAGTAACCAACAGCGGAACCTGGATGCTCATATTGGCTCCTACATATTCTATGAAGATCTTTATCGTTCAAACCGCATAACAACATACGTTGTTCCCTTTGTCATCGGTATGTTACTTGCCCGAGATTCGATCGTCGGTATCAGCATACCTAGTTCAATCTCGTTACCGGCAAGTCTCTTTACTCGTTCTGTAATGCATCATCCAGTGACTAACACATTAGACACATTTCTTGCCAGGCTCATAGTGATGATCATTACCGAGAGGGCCCAGAGATACCTCTCCCATACACGGAGTGACAAATCCTAATCTCGATCTATGCCAACTCAACAAACACCATCGGAGACACCTGTAGAGCATCTTTATAATCACCCGGTTACGTTGTGACATTTGATAGCACACAAGGTGTTCCTACGGTATTTGGGAGTTGCATAATCTCATAGTCAGAGGAACATGTATAAGTCATGATGAAAGCAATAGCAATAAAACTAAATGATCATTTATGCTAAGCTAACGGATGGGTCTTGTCCATCACATCATTCTCTAATGACGTGATCCCGTTCATCAAATGACAACACATGTCTATGGTCAGGAAACTTAACCATCTTTGATTAACGAGCCAGTCAAATAGAGGCCTACTAGGGACACTTTGTTTGTCTATGTATTCACACATGTACTAAGTTTCCGGTTAATACAATTCTAGCATGAATAATAAACATTTATCATGATATAAGAAAATATAAATAACAACTTTAGTATTGCCTCCAGGGCATATTTCCTTCAGGCGCATACCACGAGAGGTCGACGCGCGGGGACGCCGATGGACCGCGGGTCACGGCGCTATGGCCCGAAGGGGTGACGCAGACGGGCGGGTCAGCGCGACGACGCGAAGACCTCGGGGCGGCTACGGGGACCATGGGTCGTGGAGGCGGGGTGGCGGAGTCCGAGATGAAGCCGTTGACGACGGACGGTGTGGAATGACGTGCGGACGAGCGCGTCAGCATTAGCAGTCTAGCACCCGGGCTGCCAAAGCAGCGTCGGCGCCCGGGCAGTTAGGCCCGAGCGACCAACGGAGCAGCGGCGCCCAAGCTTGAGGCAGCCGACGAGACTGACGCAGCCGGCCCAACGCAGTTGGGGACGAGGCTGGCGTAGATGGACCGGCCGGCACGCGTGGGGCAGCTGTGATGGGCTGTCGCATGGTGTGAGGCCGCCGGGTCGGGGCGATGCAGGAGTCCCGGTCGGAGCAAGGCGGTGACGGTCGGCACAGGGCGATGGGTGGGCTGACGCGCATACGGTGGCTGGGCCTAATGGGCCGCCACAGCACGCGTGGCCGCCGGTCGGAGGAGAGGCCGGCTGGTCGAGCCGGGGTCGAAGTAGAGGCGCGCGGGGGTCGACGGCGGCGGCGGGCGACGCAAACCGATCTTAGATCAGAAAACCAAAAAGTAAACGTTGATCAAAGAGAGAAAACCCGGATCAGTAGATCGGGAAAAAGACTCTCTAGGGCAGTTGGTTAACACGACCGGCGGACGAACCCTAGGTACGGGCCGCGCAGCCCCCGGCGGCAGTTATAGAAGCCAACCGTCTCAGGGGCGATACGCAGTGCGACGGTTAGGGTTGAATCGGTTAGACTGATACCATGTTAGAAGGGATAGATGGATTTGATGAAATTGACAGATGTATTGCTTAAGCCTCATGGACATATATATAGGAGTACAAGGTCATGTTGGAGTCCAGGGCAAGGTGGAATAAATCTTACACTATTCTATATTTCCTAAATAACATCCATGTTAGAAGGGATGGATGAATTTGGTGGAATTGTTGGATGTATTGTTTGAGCCTCATGGGCATATATGTAGGAATACAAGGTTACTCTGTTTCTTTTTACTTTGCATATAAGATTTGGTCAAAGTCAAACTTTATTAAGTTTGACCAACTTTGTTGGAAAAAATATGAACATCTACAACATTAAAGCTCTATGGTATGAAAATTTATTTCATGATGCATCTAATAATATTGATTTCATATTGTGAATCTTGATAATTTGTTCTATAAACTTAGTCAAAGTTGATAAAATTTGACTTTGATCAAATCTTATATGCAGACTAAAAAAATGGAGGGAGTACAAGGTAAGGTAGAATAAATCCCACGCTATCCTATATTTCCTAAATAACAATGATACTCAACAGTATAATTTGCTATGTTTGAAGTATAGTTTTCAAATGAAATAGTTGTTGAAGTATAGTTTTACATTTTCATTTGCATCTTCTATTGAAGTTGCTCTTTTATATCTTCGTTTTGTATCATCTGTTGGAGTTGGCACTTTTTTGAAGATGCAAAAATCATTTTTTGGAGATGTATGTTTTACATCTCTAAAATTGCATCTTTCTATTGGGGATGTTCTATAAGACATTTTAGGGCAGTTAATTACTCTAGGTATTACCGCAGCCGGATGGACCGCACTCACTCCCGTTCTAAATCAATCTTTGAAAATTGATGGATAAAGTTGTTGTATCGTGCACACAACACTTGTTATCATGGAAACTTGATCAACAACGGGAAGATATCAACATCCCGTTATCATGTACTGTACTATGTAGTACCTCGTTCATTTTGGATATCTTGTTAGTGAGATTATCGTCAGCAAACGAACGCCCAAGCTGTTCCCAACACACCATCAAGGCATCAACTCAAATTCGCATTCGTGCGTCGCCGGTCATCGTAAAGAACCCCATGCCTCCCCTTCTCATTGCCACGTATACAGAGACAGAAACCGCAGATCCGGGGCGGTACCTGACAGTCTGGACCCACAGGTCAGCGCGCTCGCTGACCACCGAGCCCGTCGGCCCCTCCACACCCACGTCATCCTTCCTCTCTATATATCTATCCTGCGACCTTTCTTCCTCTCAGTTCAAGCCACGGCCGCAGCAACAGCAAGCAAACGCAGCCTAGCTACCTCTCACATCACACACGCACGATGCTCACCGCCATGCAGCACATGGACTCCTCCGCCTACGCATCCTCGCCCTCGGCGTCGCCGTGGCAGCAGCTCCTCACGGCCCAACGCGGCCACCTGTTGCCCTACGACTACGAGGGTCTCACGTCCGTCCCCGCCGCGGCGCACGCGCCGGCGGCGCACCAGCAGCACAGACCCGCGCGCCGCGTCGCCAGGCGGCGGCCGCGCCCGTCGCGGCGGCTGCCCACGACCTACATCAGCGCCGACCCCGCGGAGTTCCGCCGCATGGTGCACCAGGTCACGGGCGCCGACGAACTCCTCCTCCCGCCGGTCCAGCAGCAGGCGGAGGGGCCCCTCCTCCCCAAGCTCGCCGCCCGCGCAGCGCCTTCGTCGGCCGGCGGGGCACTGCTGCTGCCGACGCTGGACACGTCGTCGTTCCTGCTCGGCGGGTGCAGGGCGAGGCCGTCCACCGCGCGGACGGGTGCGATGCCAGCGCCGACGACTCCCGACGGGTCGCTCCCGCTGGACAGCACTAGCGGCGGCAGCAGTAGCTGTGGTTTCCCGACCTTAGAGTCGTGGGATCTTCTCTGAACCCACCCGCTATGCCCTCTCTGCACACATATGCATGGTGCTTATGCCTTCTGGTTGTGACTAGAGCTTGATTATTGGCAACCATATATGTGTTCGTCTTGTTGTTACTCTGAGCTTAATTATTCCGTTTATGTTGTGATTTCCTCATACATATCTATGATTGACTCGTACTATGTCTCTCTGGACGGGTTTCAGTTTCATCATAGATATTCTCTTGCTCTAGAATCAAGGACATGGATTTTCTTCTCTCTTTTCTACTCCCAAACCCGTCGCTTCTTCACCAACCATATTCTCTTCTGGTCCGGTCAAGATCAACTGTCTTTCGTTAGGTGCTTAGTGCATTCAGCGCAACTAACCAGCTGAGTGATTAGTGCGCCAAAGCAGCCATTAATTATAAAAGCAGGGGGGGCATGTAATGCTACTTAGACCCTACGACACGTCGAGATGAAGCCAAATCCGACTGAGACGTAGTACGCACATCAGCCCTTGGCTTCAATAATCTACCATAACCTGTGAAATCGGCTAGCGATTATGCTCGAAACAGTCACTTTCATGTCGCCGCCCCTTGTCTGGCCTGAAACAATACCCAAAAAAAAGGAAAGAGAAGAAGATGCGTTCTATTGATAGAGAAGAAAATTCATGTAACTCACAGCTTGCGCCTCTGATGAGAGTACAGGTACAGTGCGTGCATGCTGGACACAGTCATGAGACATGGCAGCAGAGCTGGTCGGCGTTGAGCCCTGTGCTGGCCGCCGGCCGGCCCGGCCACACGGTTGACTCTGCTGGCCTCAGTTGGAATTTCGTCTCGCATCCATGTGCCTATGCTGCTCGTGATACTATCGACAGTCAGAGAAAAAGACTGGAAACTGTTTTCGTCGGACTTTGGCACCCCCACACACGTGCTTCCTCACGACCAACCTGCCGGCCGCCGGCCGGCCGCCTGTTCCTGTTATGTTCGGTCCCACTTGCCAATGACGGGAGCATTGCGCAACGGCCACGTCAGTAACTTAGCTTCTCTGCAAATATTACCGAGACACAGTTTGCTACCCGGTACACAGCCCTACCGGCGGTTCTTCTAACTGACAGTTTGCTTCAAGTACCACTGTAATGATGTTTATGAAGCCGTGCTCTTTGCGATTATAAAGAGGACGTACCGTTTGCTGCCCAGTACAAGTGCACAGCCCTACTGGCTCTTCAAACTGGCGGTGCTAAAGTCGTGTTAGGCATTTTAAGAGGACAAAGTGTGCCTTGGATACACTATTGAGGACACGAAAAAGTTAATCGGGAACTTGTAAGAGCATCCAACAGATACCGTATCCGTGAAAGAACTACCGTTAAAGAAAGTTTAGGCCAAAAAATATCTCTTAACAGATCCCATAAACTTGAAATAAACTTACAGAATTGTGTAAACTTAACTTCAATTTTCCTCTAGTTTAGAAGAAGCTTTGCTTCCATTAACTTTTGGCGGCAAGATAACCGCGTGAAACTTCACGCCTTGCTCACCGGACCACCGCAGCTCTCACACTATCACGCTGTAACTCACCGTCATGCGCCGCCCCATCATATGTCGCCGCTCAGCCCGCGGTGCGCCAGCGCACCGCCTCGCCGCTCCTTATCGTTCCGTAACTCGCCTATGTCACTGACTTGCAGGCCCTAGACTTGTTTAATGGGAAAGTTAAAAAAAACACAAATTTTAGGGGAAGAAGTTTACGGAATCTAACAAAAATTGCTTTCAGTAAACTTTTTCTAAAATTTACAGTCATCATGTTTTTAGGGGAATGGGTGGAGTTGCTCTAAGATTCCTTTTACAATACGAACAAGTGTTTGTACATTCGTCTTCGCCCTCACCTCTCCTCTCACACACCCTTTCCTCACGTCTTGTATTAATTCAATCAAATCAAATGAAATCTTGTCAAAAACTCAATTAACCAGTCATTTCTTTTCATCATCTTCTTCTTCACCTGGGGTTCAGAATTATTCAGTCAAAGGTAGCTGTTCGAGAGGCCGTCCATCTGCGGCTATTCACAGTCACAGGAGCCTTGGTCGGAGTTCCTACGGACAGTGGGGGCAGACTCAAGACCATGTCTAGTCGACGGATAGATGGATCAGTGAAGCAGAGACAAAGAAGCACCGTGAAGCGACGTGCGCCGTCGGAACACCCAACCACCGCAGTCTTTCCAACCCTCCCGCGTCGGCCGCCGGCGAATCGGCCATCAACTGCGACACCACCGTGCCAGTTAACACCCCCGGGGCCTGAGTTTTGATTTGCAAGGAACACCAGAATTTTACACTATGTAATTCTGCGGAAACCAAGAACAACCTCCCATCACAAACGGTTATGCAGATTATACAACGCATGCTTAACCGTCATTGCGGGATGCACTCGACAGACAAGATGGACACTAATTTACAATACTAAGCATTAGCAAGTGTTTCATCGGTCGGATAACACAGACGAGGCGCCAAGATAACTGATAGTAGGTTTATTCTTTCAGCCTTACATCGCCACATGTTGCAACCGGCTAGGCACCCCGCCCTAGAGTCTACTCTCTCACCTGAAACAACAAGTGAGGGGTCAGCAAAAAGACCAGGTAAGAAGCACAAGCTAATCAACGGCGCAGAAGCGATGGAGCACCAAGCACAGAAATATCTAAACTCTGCACAATAAGTTCAGTACCACACACCAATGTTACCAACTTAAAATGAGAGTCATACTCCTATGCCAAACTTACAAGTCAAAAGGACAGTGTTTTTAGCAGATGCACTGTTTCATTTACTCACTTGTGTTTTGCCTCTAAGCTCAGCCACAAGGTACAAAAGAACAAAAGGCACCTTTAGCACCAGTCAGTGTCATGTTAAATAGCAAAAGTTTTATTGAAGCTGAGAGGTCTGACTTTGTGAAGATCAAGTCACAATCATTCTACAACAAGTCCACAAGGTAGCTTTCAAGGCTGGCAGAAATTAAGTCTAAGATACTGACTAGTGCACAACACATTACCAGTCAAAAGGAAAGAAAGGGAAAAGGAAAACTCAAGTAACGCAAGACCACAAATGCAATTACTTCAACCACATCGACATGAGGCATCATCTGACTTGACCCAACAGATTAAGTAACCGATAAGAAAAAGTCTGTCATACTAGGGTCTGTGAAACTCCCATGCAATAAATTCTCGGCTAGCTCACAACAAAGCAGTAAAGTCTTAGATATCATAACAGATGGCCACCTCAACTCAAAAGTGCATTGAATTGCAGTGTCACCACATACAGTGATCAGGAAAGACACCGTCGAAGATATGTTCTTGGAGAAGTCTCTCCAATGAAAATTACCACAGAAATTTCATATCTGCCATGGCTAATTTCTATTGTCAAAGTAGTTTGTTTCAGGAAATATTTGCTTGTTGCACAGTTATTGATAAAAGGCTGCTATGCTAACTGGAAATAGTAGGCAGACTAAGTGCACTTTTGTTACTATGTGATGAAATTCCGTATATATAAAAAAATGAAAAACTGGTTGATAACAAAATTTATACAAGAGGACTGAAGAACTACAGGCAGGACTGTTACATGTACAGATATAGATTTGAAGATTACCTATTTGACTACTCCGCGATAACCTTCTTATGAGCTTTATATGACAAAATCACGTTCCATGCAAGGGCTACAAAATTAGCGGCAAGAACCTGGAAAAAAAAGGGCAGCAGTTAGGTGAGAGCAATACTCAGAGCATGCCAAAACTATATAAAGGGGCAGAAAATAGCTAAGCTAATTCATTTCACATATACTGAACATTGTAATGAAGACTATCGAAATGTGCAACTTTTTTGGACCTGGAGCTTCTGTGGGACAAAATAGAAATTCAAAAACTGGAACGATATCCACAATTGCCAATTCGCGATCAATGAAGAGAACCACTCCTGCAATTGTTGTAAATGTCCTTCATCAGTAAATGACACATACACAGTGTCAGGGAAGGGTTTTGAGAGGGTTGACATCCTTTTCACCTGCTTAAGCTTTGGCACTACAAGAGATGGCTTTCCCTCCAAGGTTACGAGTAAGCTCATGAAGACACCAATGAAAACAGGAGAGAAGACGAACTGGGCAAGGAGACAATTAAAAATTAACATGTCAAACAGGAATGCAATGGACATAAGAACAACTCAAGAAGGCAAAACAGGATATGAAGGAAATGATGAAAACCTGGTCAAGTAACAGGCGAGAAATGACACCAGATGTCCCGCTGATCGTCACTAATTTACTCAAATACAAGTACCTGCATATGAAGGCATATTATCAATCAAACAAGACCAGACACTAACTACTGATCACCATAATTTCTGCAGAATAGACAAGACAAGATTACCAGAAATGCAACGTTGGCCCCACCAGGACAAGTCCCAATAACGTGAACACAAATGTTCTCTTCAGGTCTAGCTCTGGCACTTTATCAATTAGAAGCTTCAACAAAAGAAAAAGTAGATGAAGGATTGTCAATTTCACGTCTGCTCGTCCTAGTAAATTTCACATCAAAACTAAGAAGGGATGGTGCTCGTGCACGATCAGACTTACACAAGCATGCATCACGCAGCACAAAGTTTGGGTTTTCTCTTTACTGCTAAACTACATCTGCACTTAACTACAAGGTGAATGATTCACTAGTAGACTAGTAGCAGACATATATGGAATAGAAGGCAAGCATGTATATAATTTACAATACAAGACATATGGCAAAATCGTGATACTGGTCCATTCTTGAATGAATAATAGTTCCGGCTTGCCATTACCAGACTACATTACGACTACCTCCGTCCGGGTTTATTAGGCCCTCTTTATTCTGGGCTAAAGTTTGACCATAAATTTAGCTAATAAAATGTAAATTGTATATCACAAAAATTATACTATAGGAAACCTCTTTCAAGTACAAATCAAGCAATATACTTTTAATATCACATAATTTGTATTTTGTTAGTTTTACATATGGTCAAAGTTTGGCTCAAAATACGAGGAGGCCCAATAAACCCGGACCGAGGTGGTACATGCATAAATACACTCTTCCACCCTGATTTTACCCGCACAATTTTGCTTGTGACTAAATTCATTTCAATAAGATTGCGTTCAGCATGTTTAACATTCAGACTCTTCTTTGTGTGCAATATTACATTGACTGATCTAGTTCCTGAAGAATTGTGAGGTAATCATTCACCATACAAGAAGCTCCAAACAGAACTGAACAAGAGGTCGCATCTTGAAACCATGGCTCGGCAATTAACCAACAAACCACTACCGAACCCATGCTGCATTGCATAATACCACACTCTAAGGCAGCAACTAATAGCGTTGGCATCGACGAACCTGGCAGATGAGGTCCCCGGCCAGAGTCAGCACAGCAGAAGTGACAGCCTTGGTCGCCACCGGATGCTTGTCAAGAGACAGAAGGTACCTGTCGTGGCCATTTCAACACACCCAGTGTCAGTATTCTACTGAAGCATCAGAACCCACGCGGGAAAATTCCCAAGGAATGAAGAAGAGGTCCAACGGAATCACCAGGCCACGAGCTGCAAGCCCTTCGCCCGGGCCGCCTCCACTCCTCCAGATGCTGCTGCGGAGGCGGAGTTGCAGCAGGAGGCTGCGTGGAGCGGCTGGAGCCGCGCGAGGCGGCCGCCGGCCTTCAGGGGCTCGACGGGGGCAGGGGCGGGAGCGGCGGTGGACAGGGGAGCGGAGAGGGAGAGGAAGCGGCCCGCTGCAGTGGGCCTCGGAGAGACGATGGGACGGGGGACGAGGAGGAGCGGGAGCACGGACGCCAGCGCCATGGAAGAGGATGAGGAGGAGCTTTGGGTTTTGGGAATCGTGCTAGGGTTCTAGAAAATTCCAGAGCCAGAGAGGGGCAGTGAAAGAATAAACTATAAGACTGGGCTCATTTGGGCCCATTCGTCTTTCGCGTGAGAAGGAAACGGACCGTTCGTCTTCAGCCCGGCCCATTTAGGTGGTCTTCTTGACCTAGCCACGAAGGCGAGAAGGAAAACGATCCCGCCACCATCTCGCCGGCATTTCCTCCCACTCGCGGTTGCAGCGGCGGCGGCGGCGGCCACCGCCCACCGGCTGTGAAGGCGAGATGTCGTACATGCGAGGCGACCTGCTGACGAAGACGAGGAAACTGGTGAAGGGGCTGGCCAAGCCCGCCCCTGCCTGGCTCAAGGCCATGGAGCAGTCAGTACTCTCTCGATCCCTAGCCCCGCCTCTCCACTTCCGCTATGTTTTTGCTCCGGCCGTTTGATGTTGGTGCGGTGAATTGTGTGGAAATGAGAGATCCAACCTTGGTGATCTACTCATCGCATTTGTCCTCCATATACGGTTGATTATCAGTATAGTTGGTAAAACTAGATTTGGTATTGCCCACAACATCATCTGTCGGTGGCTCGATATTCTGATTTACGCTCTTACAATCCATATAGATGATTGCATTTCCTTTATCATTTGATTCTCATGGTTACTTATATTAGATGAAAGAATGCAGAATTATTGTAAATCAATGTAGCCCCATTTTCTAGAGCGAACTGTGCTCTGTTTTGCTTTTCAACCAGACTAACATGTTTTTTACAGTTTATTTATTTGCACTGTGTGGCAAACGCGCATACATTTCCTAGGCAAGCTTCAAACTCCACACCAAAATGTTAAATCTGTCATCTTATTTCAGTTATGCTCGATCCAAATATCCCACATTTTTTACGTTGATCATTGGCTGTGAGTGGTTTGTGTGAAACAGAACGAACTCTGCCCTACCTTTTCATCTGGAACATTTGTGAACTGATCACACTATGCAGTGCCATAGGGGGTTTACATCATCCACTTGGTCTATGATTTATTTATCTTGGCGTTATTTATCGATGTGCTCCACTGCTCCATTTAATAGTTAGGTGAACAGGTTTCCTTGGCCGTATTGTTTTCTTCCTTCATGATCTTGAT
The DNA here is from genome assembly GCF_018294505.1 of Triticum aestivum. Lineage (NCBI taxonomy): Eukaryota > Viridiplantae > Streptophyta > Magnoliopsida > Poales > Poaceae > Triticum > Triticum aestivum. The sequence goes on along the minus strand of NC_057806.1, from coordinate 313,464,403 downwards.
CAAATCTCCTATCTGGGGAAGGCAGAAGATATTTGTGGCTGAAGGGTTCCTGCATTAAGTTTGTCTAATTGGGTTTAATTGCCATTTGCTGTAAACTTGAATATTTGTGAACTGAAGATGTTTGTCCTATTCTTCTATGCGCTAATTCTCTCTACATTATATTCATGTTGCTTGTTTTTTCTTTGAAACACATGTTGCTTTTTTATTAGGGCACCTCCAGTCACATTCCCTAGAACTGATGGTAAAATCGAGAAGATAGAACTGCCAGAGGATGTCTATGTCAAGAGGTTCTTCAGAAGGCATCCTGATTCACTCTACCATGATGCAATAAAGTAATTTTCTTGTTATATCTATCATTACAATCATGACTGTAAAGTATACAAGTTTGATAAGGCTCCAGAATTGAGGATGTGAATGTGTTTGGCCTTTCTTCCATTTTGTTTACAATTTCCTTTTGAGAGGTTAATGAGAATCATTTCAAATTTGAACTAAGACCATGCAATTTGAACTAAGACCACGCTGCCTATTTCTGAACGGAGGGAGTAGTTATTTTGATACTTGATGCTCGCCTTATTTTTCCTTTGAACTGATTAATACAACTACATAATGATGCATTAGTCGAAAAAAGCTTTTGTTTGAAGGAGGTACAATTGTACATGTACAGACTAGCAACTCCTTTTTCTGACTGTTGATGGTGTCAACATTGCCCTTCTGTTTCACTCCCAGATATTGTCTTTCCCCACTTTTTGTGTCATACTGTACACAAAATTTAATAGCTAGCCAATTCTTTCAGGATAAGCGGGTTTGATCCACCGCCAGCAAGAGTTTTTGCTTGGCGTGTCTTAGAGTTGAAAGAACAGGGAGTCAATGAAGATGATGCAATGGCTGTAGCAGATGTAATTTTCCTCTTCTAAAATATATCATTTGTTTCTCTGATGGAGCAGTAATCCAATTATTGGTCCTGCTCTGTCCAAATCTCAAGGTATAGAGTTATAACTCTTTGCATGACTAACATCCTTTGGCAGATGGAGTATGGAGCAGAGAAAAAAGCAAAGAAGCTAGCATACAAGGAACTGAAACAAATTGCACGCAGAGAAGGAAAGCCACCACCTCCAAATCCATATCCAAGCGCTATCAAAGAAATACAGGCAGAGGAAAAGAAGTATGTTAGGGACCGTTTCCATAACCCAAAGGTACTCGAGATCGTGAATAAGATGAAAGAGGACAGACAGATGTTTCTTCAAGATAGAGCAGCAGCATCAGGTGGATCAGGTGAAGGACAGTAACTGGTTGTGTGGACTGGCCAACTAGTTGCTGTTGCTTATGACATCAACCAACTGATATTTAAACTCGACGTTTAGTTTTTCTATAAAAATAAAGTTGTGTGCACATTCAGAAGTTAGTTAAAGAACTAGATGTAAGGGTTCGAAACATGTTTGGTGAGATAGAGCATTGTTTCTTTCTCATATATTTTTACTATTTTCCTCAAACTTTTCATCTCCCATGTTGGTTTAACCTTAATGCTGTATGAAAGTTTCTCTGAAATTGTGCAGCTTGATTGAAATAGAAATAGCATCTTGACATGTAGTTTCCATCTGTCCCTATGACGAGCATTTTAGTAATCTGAGCACTCGTTCAATTGGTGCTCCCTCTTCAGTACCCTGCTGTGAGGTTGAAGGGGCCAATAGATCCATGTACACTGTTGAGATATGGCATTCTGAGGGACATGATGGAAACTGACATTTTTTGTTGCTTGCTCTTTCTTTGCTTTAGCACCTCTTTACTGTTTTCCTTTAAAAAAAATTGTGGCATGTTTCCTTCCGTTGGAGTTGTAAGTTATTCTTTTGCCTGCAAAAATATAGTATGGAAAATATGTTAATGGATCAAAATGTAGAACATTGTTTCTTTGTCACAACTTATTCCCTTATTTTCTCTGTTGTTATTGAGTTTAATTTCTCATGTTCCTATATCCTTAATGCTGGGTTTCCAAACAATTTCCAAGCTTTATTAATTTGTGAAATATTAACAGGATGGTACTATCCATTTCTCCACTTTTCTCTCCTTATTTGTGGTTTGTGTAGTTTCCATCTGTCCCTGTGATGAACATTTTAGTAATCTGAGCACTGGTTCAGTTGGTGCTCCCTTTCAGCCCTCTGCTGTGAGGTCGAAGGAACCAATGTTCCCACACGTGCACTGTTGAGATATGGCATTCTGAGTGACATGATGGATACTGGCATTTTTGCTTGTTACCCGTTTTTTTTAAACTGATTTTTGTTTGTTACCAGTTACTCTATGTTCCCTATATATGTTTTCCTCTCTTAAGATTTATATCTTCTGCTATTCATCTGTCACTGGAATCGCAAGTCTTTGCTATCTTGAAATTTGATGTGTCCTCTCTGCAATTTGTGGTTTGTTTTTGCTCTTTGGTGAGGAAGTTTGTAAAGCAGGATTTGAATCTGGACAAGCTTGATCTTTTCGCCCTGGTGAATGAAGGAATGATGTATCTATCTCCTGTCAATTTGTTCATCTTGCTAATAAAACTCACCAGCTTTCTCGTACGCTACACTTCGCAGTTCATACTTGACTAGAAAGGCAGTGCACGCTTTGCTGCGCTGCTTATGTTTCTGGGGTTGGTTTTATTTTTTTGGGCTAGTTGTTTTTTTTAAGTTGTGAAAATTAGTGATTTGGCGTGTGGGGAATTAATAGTGTGTTTTTTAATTGTGTGTGATTGGGGTCAACTTCTAATGAATGCGTGTATGTGAGATGCATTAACAGTGTATTTTTTTAATTGTGGTGTGATTGGAGTCAACTTCTAATGAATAAGTGTATGTGAGATGCTACACTCTTCCTTCTTGCCAACCAAGACCCACACCACACCACCCAGGCACTTATCGAGAGATCCAACCACAAAGCCTAAGGCGATGACCTGATTAAAACTGTGCATCCGATCCCCAATTGAATGAGAAGGCTGTAAAAATAGGAAGCCTAGTGAAATCAAGAGATGTGAGGGAGCGTGGACATCTACAAGCTAACATTGTCTGAGAAATTTTGACTTGTTTCTCAAGGGTGAATTATATTATGAGGAAGTTAGAGCATCTATAATTGAGCTCCTCAAACTCATTAATGTCCGGACGGATTCAGTCACTACCCGGACAAAAAATGTCACCCAATCGGACATCGTATACTCAGCCCAAACGTCCACGCTGAGCCCATCAAACCCTAGTCCACAATCCACTCTTGACCGCTCTGCTTCTCTGCATGTCTCCTCCCCTCCCCGTCCCTCCCCACATGATGTCCAACTCTGGCGGTGAATCCGGTGATGAGGTTGATCCAATCTACTGTGTGGCGCTCCTCAAGGAGAAATCCAGCTTCTTCGCCCTGGACGACAAAATCTCGTTCTTTGCATTGCCCTTCGCCGGTTGTGAATGGACATGGGCGGGAGCTCGAGCTCCGTGGCTTGAAGGGGCGGTTGTAGCTACACACCGGCTTGTGCCCTCCCTGAGCGACCGGTGGTGCCCGGTATCTCTAGGCCCGGCTCCTCCCAGGTGGTGTGCCGGGTGCTCGTGCCCGCAACCGCAACTGCTTGAGTCCGAGGTGCGGGTCACTTGCTGCGCAAGGCAGAGGGTGACATGTGCTGCCTCCAGCTGGTCCGGTTGCAGGTCGTGTAGACCTGTGCCAGGACGGAGACGACCTCCTCCACGACATCATCCGCCAATCCTTCACTTCGGTTGAGACCGACGCTCGCCACCATCGTTGCATAAATGCGAAGACGCTTCAGATCAGCATCGAAGAGTCTAATCGCGTCGCAAAGTAGAAGGCGGGCGCCGTGGAGATAGCCACCCGGCTCGCGAATAAGCAGGCCTAGACCACACGACATCTGGCCAGGATTCGTTCCTCCGACAGCAGAACAACTACCAACGACATCACCCTCCGGCGGTCGAAGACTACAACTGCCACTCCAAATACCCCAAAGGGAAGCTACCGGCAAAGAACGGATGAAGTCTCACATTGTCCTCCTCCACAGTGGCGGATCCAGGACCCAGACCTGGGGCGTGAGGAGCAGTTTCTTCATATACTGTAGCGGGCGGCGGGAGGCGGCGAGCGGCGGATGCGGCAGAGGGCGGCGCGGGCAGCGGCGCTAGCAGGCGGCG
>NC_057806.1:313452641-313459810 GCF_018294505.1 Triticum aestivum | reverse complement strand
GGCGAGCAGCGGCGCGGGCGGCGAAGCAATGCGGCGGCGGCGGCGCGGATCTGCGGCGATGCGGGGAGAGGAGAGGGAGAGGGGCCCGGGGCTCCGGATTTAAGGAGGGGGGAGGCGAGGGCGGCTTGGGCGAGGGGCAATGGAGGCGGGGCGGCGCCGGACTCCGGGGAGAGTCCCGGTCGGGGACAACGGGGAAGGCGGCGTGGAGCTGGGCCTTGGCCTGGCTTCGGCTGGGTCGGCCCAGTCGGGATTCTTCTTCTTTTTTTTTGTTTTAAAAAAAACATTTCCAGACAAATAAAATAATAAAAGAAATTAAAAGAAAATATTATATAGGCATATAATATATCAAAATTTTCAGAAAAAGATTTTCTACACGGTGAACATTTTTATAATGCCAAATAAAATCCACACAAATTTAGATAATTCAAAGAGTGCTACTGGTCTAATAAAATCCAATAAAAATCATTTTAAAAATATCAAAATGATTTCAAATTTATTTATCTCCAATTTTCTGTTGTAGGGAATCATGCTACCCTAATTTCCATATATTTTATTTTTGGAGAAAAATAATTTGAATAAAACTCAAATAACTCCAAATTGAAAATAAATTCAAAAGAACTTTGAATTTAATTCTTTGAACTCCCAACTCATATTTCATATAAATTGAAGAAGTCATTTTATCTTCTCTCATGAAAATCATTGAGCTGCATGAAGTTTATGAATTGAAAATATTTTCAAATGAAATTCAAATATTTTCAACAACCCTTGTCATTTAAATAAATGGAAGAAGTCATGTCATCTTCTCTCCAGGGTTTCGTGATGAAAAAAGTATTTGAATTCACGGAGAGCAAAATGCAAAAATGAAAGTTTGGGAAAGTCCTTTTATTCCCTCTCATTTAACTTTCAAAAAGTTTTGAATTTCACTCACTTTTAGACAATCAATCAAACAATCAATCAAATCTATCTATTTATTATAACATTCCAAAATTTAGAATTTTGGGATGTTACAAACCTACCACCCTTAAAATGAATCTCGTCCTCGAGATTCGGAGAGGCTAGAAAGAAATAGGTTAGGTTCGGGGTCTTCTCAAAATCCATCAATCGTCTCCGGGGTCTGGGGTGCTACCACCCTTAGAAACATCGTTACAGTCCCATCAATACTCATATACTCCATCCTTATTCTTGACAAGGTCGGTCTTCTCAGATCCTCGAGAAAATTCCTTCTCTGAGCTCTTCCGGTAGTGGCATAACCTTTTCCTCAATTCTTCCGTCCTTTTATCTTGGTAAGGTTATTCCGAGACTGGGTCTTCTTAGCTGACGGGTCTGGCGCCAATACTAAACAACTATCGATATCTCATGGTGGTCAACCATTTATGGTTTCTCCTGCAGGAAATGGGTCAGGGTGATCCTCACCGTATAACCTACGGTTGGCAAAGCTGCCTTGTACAAGGGAAAAAATTGCTATACCATTCTAAGGTTTAAACAAGGTTTTCATCATCGTCTCTCTACTATAGGTAAGTCGCTCAGATTTACCATTCCATATAACAAGGCGAACAATAAGAGTAAGTCGGTATGGTGATCAATCCATCCCGCACCCAAATCATTACCTTGTATATGGTTTAGCGAATCTCGCATTCTAACACTTGGTCATCCTCACAAGCATTGCTGAATTTCTCTCGTTGACGAACCAAGTTCGGAATAATCCATTGATTCTGCAAGCCAGACAAACATCTATCGTTCCTTCACAACTCTCAGGTTTTGCGTAAACTCCTATAAAATCGTTTGTCGACAAAGGTATATCCACTTCCAGGGTTTTTCCTTCAGCAAGAATGTGCTTGCTTCTTGGCAGGTCCTGGGGCATGTGGGTTATGGCACACTTCATCACTTGTAGTCCTTGAACTTATCATCGGGCAACTGATCATTATTCCAACTTCCATCTTCCTAGTATTCTTAAATCCATCCAATTGTATTTTCTTCCTTCCTTATATTGGCACCAAACTAGGACATGATTATTCAGACTCATCATGGAGTTTTCCATTGATCCATACTTCCGACATCATACCTCCTTTATATCCAATAGTAATTTATCTCTTCATCCTCGTGGGTTATCCCACATGCCGAGATATAAACTTATACTTATGGAGTCCATATTCCACTTCGTGGAACATCATTATCCTTTCCAGGGTCAAGCGGCCTTACATGGGAATATTGGCCATCTCTGCATGGCACTTCTTCAACTGGGAAACATGAAACACATCATGAACTCCTGACAGTCCTTCGGGTAACTCCAACTTGTAGGCCACTTCTCCCATACGCTCCAAAACTCGGTATGGTCCTACAAATCTCGGGGCTAACTGTCCCTTAACTCCAATTAGTTTAACTCCTCGCGGAGGGGTCACACGAAGACATGCTCTGTCTCCAATTTCATAGACTACCTCCTTGCGTTTTTAAGTCTGCATAACTCTTCTGCTTGGTCTGAGCTACCTTCAGTCTATCTCGAATCAACTTAACACTCTCTTCTGACTCCTTGATCACATTTGGTCCAAACAACTGACGTCTCCAACTTCATCCCACATACTCTTGGGGCATCACACATATCGAGACAAAACTCGTATTCATTTTGTCCGAAATCCACTTAGTGGAGTATCCTTATCTTTTCCATGGGTCAACGGTTCTTTACAGGGTACTACCACCCTTAAAATGCACAAATCTTCCATAGACCATATTTCTCATATCCTCAGAATGGCCAAAATTCTTCTTCATAGAGTAACAACTCATAAAATCCATATCAGTACCAACGATGCTAACTTTATTCACTCTCAATTAATTACAATCTCTCGCTTTTTCATTACATGTCCCAACTCAACACCTCAATATAAAAGAAAAATGTTCTCACTTCTACTACTCCATTTCTTTTGTTGCAAACTCAACTATCTAGCACAAGTTTCCTTCTCCTTAGGGCATTCTCTGGCAAAGTGCCCTGCTCCATTACAACGAAAACATATTACTTCTGACAAGTATCGAGGTTTCCTTTTTGGGCAACTGTTGAGGTAGTGCTCTGACTCCTTGCACCTATAACAGGTGATATGACTCAGGTCCCTCCTGGAATCCAATCTGCTTCTCTTCCTGGATCTTTCCATTCCAATTAGGGCTTCTATTTCCTATGGGTCATACTCTACTTCCTCTGTCGGGAATTCTACTAGATCCCCATTCAAACAATTTTGGGAGATGTGTCCTTCTTCTCCACATGAATAGCAAGACTTAGTGCAGGGTTTACTCGGGTCTTCTTTAGGTGTGTCCTCCACCTCTTCCTTCATCACAGTTTCTTCTAAAATTCCCATAAGGGCTCCTTTCTTTACTTCTTTCTTCTGCTAGATGGCTCGTTGTCCCATGGGGTAAATGTGACACCGAGCAGGATAGTGGGTAGTCCCTTCACACAAGAAACAAGTAATTTGCCTAGTTGGGCATTCTTCAACTGGGTGACTTCCTTCACAATTAGGGCATTCATCCTTGTGTTCTTTATGGGTGTGTCCGATTTCTCCACAAATCTTGCATGCACAAGGTTTCTTCATGTCCTTTCCATAAGGCTTCAACTTCTGGGAAACAAGCCGAGACTTTGGCAGAGTCAACTTAAATTCTTTCCAAGTGGTTACTCCTTGCCATCCATTGATGGTTTGGTACATCCTCCACCAAGTAGCAGCACCTCTTTCAAAGCACTGAAGAGCATGCTGGGTCATATTATTTCCAACTACAGGGTTATTCTCCATGTGATCCTCCATGTTCTGAATCCATCGGTCTGCCTCCAACTGACTCATCGGTCCAGAAAATACAAGCTCATCTCCATTCATCCTCTATTGGGTCCATGTGGGTTTGGGGTAAGATAAGAGAGATAGAGAGGGATGCACACAATACAAACAAAAGTTTTGAAAAGACAGATTTTTGTTGTGGCTGTCGAAAAACATCAAACAAATGACAGCTCACAAACGTCGCATCTAACGTAGGTATATAACAGGGGTTTGGTCTTCTAAGGTCAATAAATCTTCAACGTCTCCAAACTCTTCAAGCCTTGTTCATGCCTCTAATGGCTTCTTCCGATCATGCTTGTCTTTCTCAAGTTCTTTTGCCAGATCAATCTCTGTTGACGTGAAATCTCTCATGACATCCTTTAATATTCCGGAGTTGCATTTCAAACTTCTGGTTTCAACATCCATCACATGAACCATGGTCGTACTATCCTTCAGTTCTTGACAATTCTCCGGTATCTCGAGGTTGTAGCTCCTCCAGCTTGGCTACTCTCATCTTCAGGATCCTGAGTTCCTCATGAAATACTTCCTTGTCTAATACGACTTCCTGGAGCTCCATTTTAAACTTCTTGATGTACTACTCCAGATCCTGGTGATACACCGGCTAGGGCTAAAACTTCATCTTATGATAGGTGCTCCATCAGCCTTCTTCCATCAAATCCATTCTGATGAAATGCATCCTTAACTCAGCACGGTGACAATAGCATCAGCGGTGATGACATCACGGATAACCGTGTTTCTGCCCTTGTCATTGCCATGAGCTATCTTCCATAATTGATATCCCCTGCCTTAGGGGTTTCTTGACAAAACTTTGAGGTTTTTAACTCTCCATGCTTGGTCTTTCTCTGATACACCTTGATCTCTGGTATTGACAACTTCCATAGTCTGCCAAGTTCCATAAGGGTAGCCTTCCTAGGTCATACAAATCTGGGAATTCTTCAGAGCCTTCAAATTCTACTTGTCTTTGGTCTTCAACCGTTGTAGTTTCCCTTATTCAGATGCACGGAAAATACTCTTCATTCCGAAGTGGTCTTAGTTGTCCGATATCTTGTACTTCTTGGAGTGGTCTCATCAGTCGAATCTTCGTGTGGTCAAAAGGGGAAAGGGGTATGGTCTCACTAAAGAGAATTTTTGAATAAGCTCAAAAGAGAGGAGAGGTAAAAGATCTTTTTGAAAGGGAAAGTTGTAGAGAAAAAAATCTTTGCTATGGGCTTGCCAGTTTTTCTGGGTCACGTCCTACAGTCAACATGTGCTCTGATACCATCTTGTAGCGACCCGACCCGAATGGATCAAGTCTCTGTGCTTAAGTGTCATCCCTGGATCGGTATGCTGACACACACAGTACTCGAAGGATTTATAACGGAGGTAAATCACATGTATAAAGTAACGTAAATACTATTACCTCAAATCCAAAATAGCGGAAGTAACAAGGTTGTGGATTCCCATCAACACCAACGGCAAAGTTGAGTGTAGAATCGTAACCCTAACGTATCACTTACTCGTCGTAAGAAACCTCCAACATGAGACGTTGCAGCCCGAAACGGGTCAGTTCATTGAATGTACTGGCAAATTCACACCATAGAGAAAATGATGAACAACGGCTATCACTATATGCATATATGGCTGGTGGAAAAGCTCTATGGTTATAATGTTTTTGCGAAAAGCCAATTTTTCCCTACTGCAAAGGAATAAATTTATTTAACTATCATGGTGGTTGTTAAACATTGAGAATGGTTGACAGCATTCTCAATCCCAATTAAGCATCATCATTAAAACCCAACAAAGTTAATTAAAGTAACGTGATGAGATCAACAGGATAATCCAAGAACTAGATACTCAAGATGTCCATAACCGGGGACACGGCTAATCATGATTAGTTTATACACTCTGCAGAGGTTTGCGCACTTTTCCCCACAAGACTCGATCGCCTCCATTGGATTTCTCGCACTACATGGTGTTTGAGAAACGGATGACCAAGACACAGTCTTTCAGAAGCGCTAGCACCTTACGATGGATAGATCGGTACACCTACTTTCCCCTACATCTGCTAGTCTACCCTGTAAGAGTTCGCATGACTTAATCAACTATGCCAGAGCCCATAATGGCTTGTGGCTGCACACGGAAGTTTCTAATTTGAAAAATCTCATGATCCCTTTGAGCCTGGGTGGCGGTCCAAAAGAAAACAGGCAAGTCCTGGATTACCCAGGTGCCTAGACAGGCAATCCTAGAATAACCAGGTGCCTCAATCCACCCAGATGTGTGTTTAAGTTGCCACCTTAAGTAAACCATTAATTAACAATCTCACATATGTCATGGATACTCTCAAAACCCAATCCACGTCTACTAGCATAGCATGGCATAATAAGCAAACATAGAAGTAACTCCCAAAGGTTTGATAATAAACAGGTAATAGGTACTACCTTATCTACTTCCCATCCCATAGTTTAATTAGATCCTAATCATGCAATGTGTGAATATTGATCTAATGCAAAAAAAACTGGGTATGGAAGGGGATATGATCAAAGTGTGAACTTGCCTGCAATGTTGATGAAGACGATTCGCACTCAAAATTCTTGATAGATCTACTCGTCTCACTCCGGTCAATCTATCGTAAGCAAGCAATAATAACCACACATAAGCAATCACTCAAAGATTGGAGAGAACAAAGAAAACAATTCGGAAAACGTCAAAACCAAGCAAATAACTCTTGCAACATAAAACAATTTCTAACAGTACCAAAATTAAGTGAATTTGGCCTTATCAGAAAGTTTAGGTCAAGAGCTTCGATTTGCAAAAAGAATCAACTCAAACGGAGCTACGAAACTCAAGTTATGATCAAACGAAGTTTGAATTCAAATCTGATCTAATTAAAATTTTAAAATTTTCAAAAACATGTTTGAGTTGGATTACTGGATAGAGGAGATCATATCGAAGAGGTGGGCGTTGGTTTCGTTGGATTTGGACTAATGAACAAAAAGTTACGGTGTTTTGAAGATCAGGGGCTATTCTGCAAATATGTTATTCACAAACGGGTCCCTGGCCAAAAATAACAGAAAATAAAAAAAAACTAAAAGGCGAACGCTCGCTTATAAGGTCTAAACAGTGGACGTTCGCTGTTTAATAAAACCTAAAAAAACAGATCTAGTCTAGGTTTTTTTTTAAAAAACGAACTTAAAATAAAACCGGATCGGACCGGGCGGTTTTTTTTAGCGGTCCACGGGGGTCAACGGCAACGGCGACGGCGGCGGCGGCGGTTTCCGGCGAGGCGAGGCGAGGCGACGGCGAGCTCTAGCGCGGCAGTACCGACGCGAAGCGGCTCCAGCGAGGAACGGGCGGCGGTGCAGGCGAGCGGCGACGGGAGGCGGC